>NC_083454.1:3275469-3466434 GCF_020745735.1 Hemiscyllium ocellatum
GGGGGGACAAGAGAGGAAAAGAGGGAGGCGGTGAGAGAGAGAGAAGGAGAGGGGCGAGAGAGAGAAAGTGAGGTGAGAGAGAAGGAGGGAGGGAGGCGAGAGATAGAGAGAGAGAGAGAGGGAGGGTGCAGGAGTGAGGGGGCGAGAGAGAGGGAGTGGGGCGTGAGAGAGAGGGGTCGAGAGAGAGAGGGGGCGACAGACAGAGGGAGGGGAATGAGAGCACGAGGGAGGGGGACGAGTGAGAGGGCGGGGGCCGACAGAGAGAGAGGTAGTGGGCGAGAGAGAGGAGGTGAGAGAGAGAGGAAGGGGTGAGGGAGAGTGGTAGGGTTCAAGGGAAGGGGAAGGGGCGAGAGAGAGAGGGCGACGGGCAAGAGTGAGAGAGGGAGGGAGTGAGAGAGAGGGAGGGGAGCAAGAGAGAGAGGGATCGTGCGAGAGAGAGGGAGGGGGGCACAAGAGAGAGAGGGGACGAGTGAGAGTGGGGACAAGAGAGAGGGGGTGTCGAGAGAAAGAGGGAGGAGGCGAGAGAGAGAGGGGGGGAGGGGCGAGAGAGAGATGGAGGGAGATGAGAGCACGTGGGAGGGGTACGAGAGAGAGGGAGGAGCGAGAGAGGGGGGCGAGAAAGAGAGAGGGAGGGGGTGAGAGAAAGGGTGTGTGAGAGGGAGGGAGGGGAAAGAGAGAGAGAGGGAGGGGTTGCGACAGAGACGGAGGGGGCTAGGGTTCAAGACAAGAGTGAAGGGGCAAGAGAGTGGGTGACGGGGCAAGAGTGAGAGAGGGAGGGGTGAGAGAGAGAGAGGGAGGGTGCGAGAGTGAGAGAGGGAGGGCTTGAGAGATAGATAGAGAGGGGAGGGCGAGAGAGAGGGTGGGACGCGAGAGGGGGGCGAAGAGAGAGAGGGAAGTGGCGAGAGCGAGAGGGAGGGCGT
This sequence comes from Hemiscyllium ocellatum, assembly GCF_020745735.1. Lineage (NCBI taxonomy): Eukaryota > Metazoa > Chordata > Chondrichthyes > Orectolobiformes > Hemiscylliidae > Hemiscyllium > Hemiscyllium ocellatum. Next base: position 3,276,390 of record NC_083454.1, read on the forward strand.
GAGAGGTAGACAGAGAGGAGAGGGCAAGAGAGAGGGTGGGACACGAGAGGGAGGGGCGAAGAGAGTGAGAAGGAGGGGTGAGAGAGAGAGAGACAGAGAGCGAAGGGTTGAGAATGAGAGGAAGGCAAAGAGAGAGAGGGAGGAAGGGGGCTAGAGAGGAAGGGGGCGAGAGAGCGAGAGGGGGGGCAAGAGAGAGGGCTGGGAGTGAGAGAGAGAGAGAGGGAGGGGGAGGAGAGAGAGAGAGAGAAGGGATGTGAGAGAGGGAGGGAGGGGGCAAGAGAGAGAGAGGGTGATGGGGCAAGAGTGAGAGAGGGCGGGGGTGAGAGAGAGAGGATGCGAGAGAGAGGGTGGGATGAGAGAGGGAGGCTGGTGAGAGAGAGAGGGAATGGGTGCGAGAGGGTGAGAGAGAAGAGGGCGAGAGAGAGAGGAAGGGGGCAAGAGGGAGAGGGAGGGGGGCGAGTGAGGGGGGGGCGAGTGAGAGAGGGAGGGAGAGCGAGAGAGAGAGAGAGGGTGATGAAAGAGTGAGGGAGGGGGCCGAGAGAGATGGAGGTGAGTTGAGAGAAAGAGTGGGGGGCTGCGAGTGGGAGAGGGACGAGAGAGAGAGGGGCGAGAGAGAAAGTGGAAGGGGGCGAGAGAGAGAGAGATAGAGAGAAAAGGGATGAGAGTGAGAGGAGGGGGGACGAGAGAGCGAGAGAGGGAGGAGGCGAGAGAGAGAGAGAGCGGGGCGAGAGATTGAGAGGGAGGGGGATGTGAGAGAGAGAGAGAGAGGGAGAGGGGATCTGAGAGCGTGGGAGGGGGCCGAGAGAGATGGAGGGGTGGGCGAGAGAAAGACTGGGGGGTACGAGAGGGAGAGGGGCGAGAGAGAGAGGGGCGACAGAGAAAGACAGAGGGGGCGAGAGAGAGAGAGAGAGAGAGAGAGAGAGAGGAAAGGGGTGAGAGTGAGAGGAAGGGGGAGAGAGAGAGAGAGAGAGGGAAGGGGCGAGAGAGAGAGAGGGAAGCGGCGGGAGTGAGAGGGGAGGGGTGAGAGTGAGAGGAAGGGGGCGAGAGAGAGAGGGAGGGAGCGAGAGAGAGGGAGGGATGCGAGAGAGAGAGGGAGGGGTGAGAGAGAGAGGGAGGGGGTGAGAGAGACAGGGAGGGGGGACAAGAGAGGATAAGAGGGAGGCGGTGAGAGAGAGAGAGGGAGGGGGCGAGAGAGAGAGAGAAAGTGAGGTGAGAGAGAGGGAGGCAGGCGAGAGATAGAAAGAGAGAGAAAGAGAGAGAGGGAGGGTGCAGGAGTGGGGGTCGAGAGAGAGAGGGAATGGGGCGTGAGAGAGAAGGGCTCGAGAGAGTGGGGGGCGACAGACAGAGGGAGGGGAATGAGAGCACGAGGGAGGGGGACGAGTGAGAGGGAGGGGGTGACAGAGAGAGAGGTAGTGGGTGAGAGAGAGGAGGTGAGAGAGAGAGGAAGGGGGTGAGGAAGAGTGGTAGGGTTCAAGAGAAGGGGAAGGGGCGAGAGAGAGAGAGCGACGGGGGCAAGAGTGAGAGAGGGAGGGGGTGAGAGAGAGGGAGGGGAGCAAGAGAGAGAGGGAGCAGGTGAGAGAGAGGGAGGGAGCACGAGAGAGAGGGAGGGGGCGAGTGAGAGGGGTGACAAGAGAGAGAGGGGTGTCGAGAGAAAGAGGGAGGAGGCGAGAGAGAGAGGGACGGGCGAGAGAGAGATGGAGGGAGATGAGAGCACGTGGGAAGGGTACGAGAGAGAGGGAGGAGCGAGAGAGGGGGCGAGAGAGTGAAGGGGGCGAGAGAAAGGGGGTGTGAGGGGGAGGGAGGGGGAAAGAGAGAGAGAGGGAGGGGTTGCGACAGAGAAGGAGGGGGCGAGGGAGAGAGGGAGGGTTCAAGAGAAGAGTGAGGGGGCAAGAGAGAGGGTGACGGGGCAAGAGTGTGAGAGGGAGGGGTGAGAGAGAGAGAGGGAGGGTGCGAGAGTGAGAGAGGGAGGGCTTGAGAGATAGATAGAGGGGAGGGCGAGAGAGAGGGTGGGACGCGAGAGGGAGGGACGAAGAGAGAGAGGGAGGGGGCGAGAGAGGGAGAGGGAGGGTGTGAGAGGTAGACAGAGAGGAGAGGCCAAGAGAGAGGGTGGGACGCGAGAGGGAGGGGCGAAGAGAGTGAGAAGGAGGGGATGAGAGAGAGAGAGACAGAGAGCGAAGGGGGTGAGAATGAGAGGAAGGCAAAGAGAGAGAGGGAGGTAGGGGGCCAGAGAGGAAGGGGGCGAGAGAGAGAGAGGGAGGGGGCAAGAGAGAGGGCTGGGAGTGAGAGAGAGAGGGAGGGGGACGAGTGAGAGAAGGGGTGTGAGAGAGGGAGGGAGGGGTGCAAGAGAGAAAGAGAGGGAGGGGGTGAGAGAGAGGGTGGGAGGGTTCACGAGAAGAAGGAGGGGGCGAGAGTGAGAGGGAGGGCTGCGAGAGAGAGAGGGAGGGGCTGAGAGATACAGGGAGGGGGACAAGAGAGGAAAAGAGGGAGGCGGTGAGAGAGAGAGAGGGAGAGGGGCGAGAGAGAGAGAAAGTGAGGTGAGAGAGAGGGAGGGAGGGAGGCGAGAGATAGAGAGAGAAAGAGAGAGCGGGAGGGTGCAGGAGTGAAGGGGCGAGAGAGAGGGAGTGGGGCGTGAGAGAGAAGGGGTCGAGAGAGAGGGGGCGACAGACAGAGGGAGGGGAATGAGAGCACGAGGGAGGGGGACGAGTGAGACGGCGGGGGCGACAGAGAGAGAGGTAGTGGGCGAGAGAGAGGAGGTGAGAGAGAGAGGAAGGGGGTGAGGGAGAGTGGTAGGGTTCAAGGGAAGGGGAAGGGGCGAGAGAGAGAGAGAGGGCGACGGGCAAGAGTGAGAGAGGGAGGGGTGAGAGAGAGGGAGGGGAGCAAGAGAGAGAGGGATCGTGCGAGTGAGAGGGAGGGGGCACGAGAGAGAGAGTGGGGACGAGTGAGAGGGGGGACAAGAGAGAGAGGGTGTCGAGAGAAAGAGGGAGGAGGCGAGAGAGGGAGGGAGGGGCGAGAGAGAGATGGAGGGAGATGAGAGCACGTGGGAGGGATACGAGAGAGAGGGAGGAGCGAGAGAGGGGGGCGTGAGAGAGAGAGGGAGGGGGCGAGAGAAAGGGGTTGTGAGAGGGAGGGAGGGGAAAGAGAGAGAGAGAGAGGGAGGGGTTGCGACAGAGACGGAGGGGGCGAGGGAGAGAGGGTGGGTTCAAGAGAAGAGTGAGGGGGCAAGAGTGTGGGTGACGGGGCAAGAGTGAGAGAGGGAGGGGTGAGAGAGAGAGAGGGAGGGTGCGAGAGTGAGAGAGGGAGGGCTTGAGAGATAGATAGAGAGGGGAGGGCGAGAGAGAGGGTGGGACGCGAGAGGGGCGAAGAGAGAGAGGGAGGGGGCGAGAGAGAGAGGGAGGGCGTGAGAGGTAGACAGAGAGGAGAGGGCAAGAGAGAGTGTGGGACGCGAGAGGGAGGGGCAAAGAGAGTGAGAAGGAGGGGGTGAAAGAGAGAGACAGAGAGAGAAGTGTTGAGAATGAGAGGAAGGTAAAGAGAGAGAGGGAGGGAGGGGGCCAGAGAGGAAGGGGGCGAGAGAGCGAGAGGGAGGGGGCAAGAGAGAGGGCTGGGAGTGAGAGAGAGAGAGGGAGGGGAGGAGAGAGAGAGAGAGAAGGGGTGTGAGAGAGGGAGGGAGGGGGCAAGAGAGAGAGGGAGGGAGAGGGTGAGAGAGAGAGTGGGAGGGTTCACGAGAAGAGGGAGGGGGCGAGAGTGAGAGGGTGATGGGGCAAGAGTGAGAGAGGGCGGGGGTGAGAGAGAGAGGGGGGCGAGAGAGAGGGTGGGATGAGGGAGGGAGTGTGGTGAGAGAGAGAGAGGGAATGGGTGTGAGAGGGTGAGAGAGAAGAGGTTGAGAGTGAGAGTGAGATGGGCGAGAGAGAGAGGAAGGGGCGAGAGGGAGAGGGAGAGGGGCGAGTGAGAGAGGGAGGGGGGCAAGTGAGAGAGGGAGGGAGAGCGAGAGAGAGAGAGAGAGGGTGATGAAAGAGTGAGGGAGGGGGCCGAGAGAGATGGAGGTGGGTTGAGAGAAAGAGTGGGGGGCTGCGAGAGGGAGAGGGACGAGAGAGAGAGGGGCGAGAGAGAAAGTGGAAGGGGGCGAGAGAGAGAGTGAGAGAGAGAAAAGGGGTGAGAGTGAGAGGAGGGGGGACGAGAGAGCGAGAGAGGGAGGAGGCGAGAGAGAGAGAGAGCGGGGCGAGAGATTGAGAGGGAGGGGGATGTGAGAGAGAGAGAGGGAGAGGGGATCTGAGAGCGTGGGAGGGGGCCGAGAGAGATGGAGGGGTGGGCGAGAGAAAGAGTGGGGGGTGCGAGAGGGAGAGGGGCGAGAGAGAGAGGGGCGACAGAGAAAGATGGAGGGGGCGAGAGAGAGAGAGAGATAGAGAGAGAGAGGAAAGGGGTGAGAGTGAGAGGAAGGGGGAGAGAGAGAGAGAGAGGGAAGGGGCGAGAGAGAGAGAGGGAAGCGGCAGGAATGAGAGGGGAGGGGTGAGAGTGAGAGGAAGGGGGCGAAGAGAGAGGGAGGGAGCGAGAGAGAGGGAGGGATGCGAGAGAGAGAGGGAGGGGGTGAGGGAGAGAGGGAGGGGGTGAGAGAGACAGGGAGGGGGACAAGAGAGGATAAGAGGGAGGCGGTGAGAGAGAGAGAGGGAGGGGGCGAGAGAGAGAAAGTGAGGTGAGAGAGAGGGAGGGAGGCGAGAGATAGAAAGAGAGAGAAAGAGAGAGAGGGAGGGTGCAGGAGTGGGGGTCGAGAGAGAGAGGGAATGGGGCGTGAGAGAGAAGGGGTCGAGAGAGAGAGGGGCGACAGACAGAGGGAGGGGAATGAGAGCACGAGGGAGGGGGACGAGTGAGAGGGGGGGTGACAGAGAGAGAGGTAGTGGGTGAGAGAGAGGAGGTGAGAGAGAGAGGAAGGGGGTGAGGAAGAGTGGTAGGGTTCAAGAGAAGGGGAAGGGGCGAGAGAGAGAGAGAGCGACGGGGGCAAGAGTGAGAGAGGGAGGGGGTGAGAGAGAGGGAGGGGAGCAAGAGAGAGATGGAGCAGGCGAGAGAGAGGGAGGGAGCACGAGAGAGAGGGAGGGGGCGAGTGAGAGGGGTGACAAGAGAGAGAGGGGTGTCGAGAGAAAGAGGGAGGAGGCGAGAGAGAGAGGGACGGGCGAGAGAGAGATGGAGGGAGATGAGAGCACGTGGGAGGGGTACGAGAGAGAGAGGGAGGAGCGAGAGAGGGGACGAGAGACTGAGGGAGGGGGCGAGAGAAAGGGGGTGTGAGGGGGAGGGAGGGGGAAAGAGAGAGAGAGGGAGGGGTTGTGACAGAGAAGGAGGGGGCGAGGGAGAGAGGGAGGGTTCAAGAGAAGAGTGAGGGGGCAAGAGAGAGGGTGACGGGGCAAGAGTGAGAGAGGGAGGGGTGAGAGAGAGAGAGGGAGGGTGCGAGAGTGAGAGAGGGAGGGCTTGAGAGATAGATAGAGGGGGAGGGCGAGAGAGAGGGTGGGACGCGAGAGGGAGGGACGAAGAGAGAGAGGGAGGGGGCGAGAGAGGGAGAGGGAGGGCGTGAGAGGTAGACAGAGAGGAGAGGCCAAGAGAGAGGGTGGGACGCGAGAGGGAGGGGCGAAGAGAGTGAGAAGGAGGGGGTGAGAGAGAGAGAGACAGAGAGCGAAGGGGGTGAGAATGAGAGGAAGGCAAAGAGAGAGAGGGAGGTAGGGGGCCAGAGAGGAAGGGGGCGAGAGAGAGAGAGGGAGGGGGCAAGAGAGAGGGCTGGGAGTGAGAGAGAGAGGGAGGGGGACGAGAGAGAGAAGGGGTGTGAGAGAGGGAGGGAGGGGGGCAAGAGAGAAAGAGAGGGAGGGGGTGAGAGAGAGAGTGGGAGGGTTCACGAGAAGAGGGAGGGGGCGAGAGTGAGAGGGAGGGCTGCGAGAGAGAGAGGGAGGGGCTGAGAGAGACAGGGACGGGGACAAGAGAGGAAAAGAGGGAGGCGGTGAGAGAGAGAGAGGGAGAGGGGCGAGAGAGAGAGAAAGTGAGGTGAGAGAGAGGGAGGGAGGGAGGCGAGAGATAGAGAGAGAAAGAGAGAGAGGGAGGGTGCAGGAGTGAGGGGCCGAGAGAGAGGGAGTGGGGCGTGAGAGAGAAGGGGTCGAGAGAGAGAGGGGGCGACAGACAGAGGGAGGGGAATGAGAGCACGAGGGAGGGGGACGAGTGAGAGGGCGGGGGCGACAGAGAGAGAGGTAGTGGGCGAGAGAGAGGAGGTGAGAGAGAGAGGAAGGGGGTGAGGGAGAGTGGTAGGGTTCAAGGGAAGGGGTAGGGGCGAGAGAGAGAGAGAGGGCGACGGGCAAGAGTGAGAGAGGGAGGGGGTGAGAGAGAGGGAGGGGAGCAAGAGAGAGAGGGATCGTGCGAGAGAGAGGGAGGGGGGCACGAGAGAGAGAGGGGGGACGAGTGAGAGGGGGTCAAGAGAGAGGGGGTGTCAAGAGAAAGAGGGAGGAGGCGAGAGAGAGAGGGAGGGAGGGGCGAGAGAGGGATGGAGGGAGATGAGAGCTTGTGGGGGGGTACGAGAGAGAGGGAGGAGCGAGAGAGGGGGCGAGAGAGAGAGGGAGGGGGCGAGAGAAAGGGGGTGTGAGAGGGAGGGGGGGAAGAGAGAGAGAGTGAGGGGTTGCGACAGAGACGGGGGGGCGAGGGAGAGAGGGTGGGTTCAAGAGAAGAGTGAGGGGGCAAGAGAGTGGGTGACGGGGCAAGAGTGAGAGAGGGAGGGGTGAGAGAGAGAGAGGGAGGGTGCGAGAGTGAGAGAGGGAGGGGGGGAAGAGAGAGAGAGTGAGGGGTTGCGACAGAGACGGGGGGGCGAGGGAGAGAGGGTGGGTTCAAGAGAAGAGTGAGGGGGCAAGAGAGTGGGTGACGGGGCAAGAGTGAGAGAGGAAGGGGCGAGAGAGCGAGAGGGAGGGGGCAAGAGAGAGGGCTGGGAGTGAGAGAGAGAGAGAGAGGCAGGGGGACGAGAGAGAGAGAGAAGGGGTGTGAGAGAGGGAGGGAGGGGGCAAGAGAGAGAGAGGGAGGGGTGAGAGAGAGTGGGAGGGTTCACGAGAAGAGGGAGGGGGCGAGAGTGAGAGGGTGATGGGGCAAGAGTGAGAGTGGGCGGGGGTGAGAGAGAGAGGGGGCGAGAGAGAGGGTGGGATGAGAGAGGGAGGGTGGTGAGAGAGAGAGGGAATGTGTGCGAGAGGGTGAGAGAGATGAGGGTGAGAATGAAAGTGAGAGGGGCGAGAGAGAGAGGGAGGGCCGAATGGGAGAGGGAGGGGGGCGAGTGAGAGAGGGAGGGGGCGAATGAGAGGGACGGGGAGCGAGAGAGAGAGAGAGGATGATGATAGAGTGAGGGAGGGGGCCGAGAGAGATGGAGGGGTGTTTCAGAGAAAGAGTGGGGGGCGCGAGAGGGAGAGGGGCGAGAGAGTGAGGGGCGAGAGAGAAAGCAGGAGGGGGCGAGAGAGAGAGAGGGAAGGGGGTGAGAGTGAGAGGAAGGGGGCGAGAGAGAGAGGGAGGAGGCGAGAGAGAGAGCGCGGGGCGAGAGATTGAGAGGGAGGTGGATGAGAGAGAGAGAGATGGGGAGGGGGATGAGAGAGCGTGGGTGGGGGCCGAGAGAAATGGAGGGGTGGGCGAGAGAAAGAGAGGGGGATGCGAGAGGGATTGGGGCGAGAGAGAGAGAAGCGAGAGAGAAAGACGGAGGGGGCGAGAGAGAGAGAGAGAATGAGATAGAGAGAGAGAGAGGAAAGGGGTGAGAGTGAGAGGAAGGGGAGAGAGAGAGAGAGAGGGAAGGGGTGAGAGAGAGAGAGAGAGAGGGAAGGGGCGAGAATGAGAGGGAAGTGGTGAGAGTGAGAGGAAGGGGGCGAGAGAGAGAGGGAGGGAGCGAGAGAGAGAGGGAGGTGTGCGAGAGAGAGAGGGAGGGTTGCGAGAGAGAGGGCTGGGGGCGAGAGAGAGACGGAGGGGAAATGGGCGCGAGAGAGAGAGAGTAGAGGGTGAGAGTGAGAGTGAGAGTGGCGAGATGGGGGGGCGAGAGACACAGAGGGAGGGTTTGAGAGAGGGAGGGGCGAGAGAGAGAGAGGGAGGAGGCGAGAGATAGAGTGAGGTGGAGAGAGAGAGAGGGAGATTGCGAGAGAGAGAGGGAGATGGCGAGAGAGAGAGGGAGGTGGCGAGAGAGAGAGGGAGGTGGCGAGAGAGAGCGAGGGAGTGGGACAAGAGAGAGAGGGAGGTTGGTGAGTGAAAGAAAGGGAGGAGGTCGAGAGAGACAGAGAAGGACGGGGGCAAGAGAGAGTAAGGGGTAGTGTGTGAGAGAGAGAGGTGGGGTGAGAGAGGGAGAGAGGGGGCAAGACAGAGAGAGGAAGGGGGTGAAAGAGCAGGTGAGAGGGATACGGAGGGGGCAAGAAAGAGAGGGATGGGGATGAGAGACTAAGATGTAGCGTCAAAGAGACAGAGAGGGAGGGGGCGAGAGAGAGAGAGGGAGGGGTGAGAGAGAGGGCTGGGGGCGAGAGAGAGGGGGACGAGAGAGAGAAGGAGCGAGGGTTCAAGAGAAGAGCGAGAGGGTGAGAGAGAGAGAGGGAGGGGGTGTGAGAGAGAGGGTTCGAGTCTGAGTTGGAGGGGGTGAGAGAGAGGGAGGGGGCAAGAGAGTCTGAGAGGGAGGGGGCAAGAGAGGGGCAGCGAGAGAGAGGGAGGTGGTGAGAGAGAGAGTGCAAGGGGATGCGAGAGAGAGTGAAGGAGCGAGTGAGAGAGGGAGGGGGAAATAAACAGAGGGTGCAGGCAAGAGAAAGAGGGTGGGGGCGAGTCTGAGATGGATTGGGCGAGAGAGGGGGGCAAGAGAGTCTGAGATGGAGGGGCAAGAGCGAGAGGGAGGGGGTGAGAGAGAGGGAGGGGGTCGAGTCTGAGATGGAGGGGGTGAGAGAGGGAGGGGGCAAGAGAGTCTGAGATGGAGAGGGTGAGAGAGGGAGGGGGCAAGAGAGTCTGAGATGGAGGGGGCGAGAGAGAGGGCAAGAGAGTCTGAGAGGGGGGGCAAGAGAGAGAGGGCGGGGATGAGAGAGTGGGAGGGAGGCGAGTCTGAGATGGAGGGGGTGAGAGAGAGGGAGGGGGCAAGAGAGTCTGAGAGGGAGGGGCGAGAGAGAGGGTGGCGAGAGAGAGAGGAAGAGGGTGAGAGAGAGAGAGGGAGGGGGCGAGAGAGAAAGAGAGAATGAGAGGCAGGGTCGAGAGAGAGTGGATGCGGGCGAGGGAGAGAGGGAGGGGGCGAGAGAGAGAAGGAGGGGGTGAGAGAGAGTTATGAGCGTGAGAGAGAGAGAAGGAGGGGGCAAGAGGGAGAGAGAGAGGGAGGGGGCGAGAGAGAGTGGATGGGGGCGAGAAAGAGAGGCCGGAGGTTATAGAGAGAGAGGGATGATGCGAGAGAGGGGAGTGGGAGAGAGAGAGGGAAGTGGACGAGAGAGAGAGGGAGGAGGACGAGAGAGGGAGGCAGCGTGAGAGAGTGGGAGGGGGCGAGAGAGAGAGGGGGACGAGGCAGAGAGAGGGACGAGGGAGAGAGGGGGAGGGTACGAGAGAGAGGGGGAAAAGAGTTAATGGTTGAGATAGAGGGAGGGGGCGGGTGAGAGAGAGAGAAGGGGTGACTAAGAGGGAGGTGGTGTGAGAGAGTGAGGGGGCAAGAGAGATAGGGAGGATTCGAGATAGAGCGAGAGGAAGGGGGCATGAGAGAAAGGGTGGTGAGAGCGAGGGAGGGGGTGAGAGAGAGACAGTGAGTGGGGCGAGCTAGAGAGACGGAGGGAGGGAGGGAGAGAGAGAGAGAGGGCAAGAGAAGGAGGGGGAGAAACAGAGGGGGAGCGAGAGAGAGGGAGGAGGGTGAGAGAGAGATGGAGGGGAAGAGAGAGAGGGACAAGGCGAGCGAGAGAGATTGAGGGGGCGATAGGGAGAGGAAGGGGGCGAGACAGAGAGGGGAAGGGGGTGAGAGAGAGAGAGGGAGGGGACGAGAGAGAGGGAGGTGGGCAAGAGAGACGGAGGGGGCGGGTGAGAGAGAGGGTGGGGACGAGTGAGAGAGGGAGGAGGCGAGAGAGAGAGACAGTGGGAGGAGCAAAAGAGAGAAAGTGAGGGTGCGAGATAGAGAGAGGGGGAGAGAGTGAGGGAGTGTACGAGAGAGTGGGGGGGTGATAGAGAGTCGGACGGGTCGTGACAGAGAGAGGGAGGGGGATAGAGGGTGAGTGAGAGAGAGATGGAGGGGGGTGAGAGAGAGAGGGATGGGCGCGAGAGACACAGGAAGGGGGCAAGAGAGAGACGGCAGGGGCAAGAGAGAGGGATGGGGTCAGAGAGAGAGAGAGGGCGAGAGAGAGAGTGAGGGGGGCAAGAGAGATAGAGGCAGGGGGTGAGAGAGAGAGAGGGAGGGGACGAGAGAGAGAGAGAGAGAGAGGTGTGTCAAGAGAGTGGGCGGGAGCCGAGAGGGAAAGGAAGGGGCCAAGAGAGAAAGGGAGGGGGGCGAGAGAGAGGGGAGGGCGAGAGTGAGTGGGAGTTTGGCGAGAGAGAGTTGGAGGGGGGCGGAGAGAGAGAGAGGAAGGGGGCGAGAGAGAGAGGGAGATGGGACGAGAGAGTGGGCGGGGGGCAAGAGAGAAAGGGAGGGGGCGAGAGAGGAAGGAAGGGGGGCGAGAGAGAAAGGGGGGGGCGAGAGAGAAAGGGAGGGGGCAAGAGAGAGGTACGGGCGCAAGAGACACCGGAAGGGGGCAAGGGAGAGGGAGGGGGTGAGAGAGAGAAAGAGGGCAGGGGCAAGAGGGAAAGTGAGGGGTTCAGAGAGAGAGAGAGAGACAGGGGAGAGAGTGAGTGAGGGGGGGCAAGAGAGATAGAGGGAGGGGGTGAGAGAGAGGGAGGGGTGAGAGAGAGTGAGGGGACAAGAGAGAGAGAGGGTGAGATCGAGAGAGAGAGATGGAGGAGGCGAGAGAGAGAGAGGGAGTTGGGCGAGAGAGAGAGGGAGGTGGTGAGTGAGAGAGAGGTGGCGGGAAAGAGAGAGGGAGGGGTTTAGAGAGAGAGGGAGGTGTTTAGAGAGAGAGGGAGGGTGGCGAGAGAGGGAGGGGGGCCAGAGAGACGGTGGCCAGAGAGAGGGAGGGGGCGAGAGAGAGGGAGGGGGTGAGAGAAAGAGGGAGCGGTGCGAGAGAGAGTGGCAGTGGGGCGAGAGTGGGGGGTGAGAGAGAGAGGGAGGGGGGTCAATAGACAGAGGGACCGGGCGAGTCTGAGATTGAGGGGAGCGAGAGAGGGGGTGCGAGAGAGAGTGAGGGAGGGGCGAGAGAGACAGAGAGGCTGGGGGCGACGGAGAGAGGGAGGGGAAGAGAGAGCAAGAGGGAGGGGGCGAGAGAGAGAGGGAGGAGAGGGGGCGAGTGGGAGGAGGGCGAGTGGGAGGAAGGCAAGGGCGAGAGAGAGCCAGAACGAGAGCAAGAGACACAGAAAGATGGACAAAGGGGGCGAGCACGAGAGAGTGCGAGCGCGTGAGAGAGACAGCGAGAGAATGAGGCGGCGAGAGAGAGACGTGCCAGAGAGATGGAGAGAGGGGGCTAGAGAGAGAGAGAGAGTGAGAGACAGAGAGAGTGAGCGCGTGCGAGAGAGAGATGGTTGAAAGAGAGAGGATTGGCAGAGAGTGAGGAGGAGTCAGGAAAGAGAGAGAGAGGGCTGCAGAGAAAGTGGGGGAGAGTGAGAGTGTGAGAGAGAGGCCGCGAGAGAGAGAGAGGAGGCAAGAGTGAAGGGATAGCGAAATGGAGAGACGGAACGAGCGAGAGGTAGAGCAATGAGAGAGAGACGAAAGAGTAATAATGTAGGCGAGAAACAGAGGGAAGGCCCAGAGAGGCAGAGACAGAGGTGTGAGAGAGGAAGAGAGGATGCAAGAGCGATGAGGCTAGAGCAAATGAGGGAGTGATGCAGTGAGAGAGAGAGAGAGAGAGGTGCCAAAGAAAGAGAGGGGCAAGACAGAGAGAGGGGCAGGAGAGGGAGAGATAGAGTGGGGAGAGAGAGAGAGGAGCGAGACGGAGAGAGAGAGAGAGCGTGGGGCGTGATAGAGAGAGTGAGAGAGTGATCGAGAATGAGTGAGAGAGCGAACGAGCGAGAGGGAATGAGAGAAAGAAGGAAAGAGTTGAAGTAAAAATGGGCAAATACAGGAGAGAGAGTGAGAGCGCGAGGGAAAGAGAGAGGGAGAGAGGGTGTGGGAGAGAGCGTGAGGGAGAGAGTGATTGAGAAAAAACAAGGGAGGGATTAGAGAGGAGCAACAAAGAGAGCGAGAAAGAGTCAGAGGAGTGAGAGGGAGAGGTGATAGAGAAGGATAGAGAGAGCGAGAGACATGTGCGATGGTGACAGGGGGAACAAAGATATATATATATAGAGAGAGAGAGAGAGAGAAGCGAAAGTGGGTATAAGAGAGAGAGGGTTGCGCGCAAAAGAGAGAGAGGCAAGAAAGGGCGACAGTGATGGGGAGAGAGAGGAGAGAAAAGGGGTGTGAGAGAGGGGAAAAGGAGAGTGAGAGAGAGGAGCGAGAGAGAGAGAGATGGGGGAGATGGTGAGAGAAAGAGGGGGCGAGTGAGAGACAGAGGGATGAGAGACAGAGTGGTGTGAGGGAGTGAAAAACGGCTGAGAGAGAGCACGAGCAAAGAGAGAGAGGGCAGGTACGAGAGAGAGTGAGAGAGAGAAAGGAAAGAACGAGTTTGGCAGAGTGGGAGCATGGAAACGTGGGAGCGTGGGAATGAGGGAGTGAGGGAGCGAGAAAGAGGGAAAGTGGCAGAGTTGCAGCGAGGGACCGGCAAGAAAGAAAGAAAGAGAGAGATGGGGAGGGGGAATAGAGGGGGTAGAGGGAGGGTGGATAGAGGGAGGGGGGTAGAGGGAGGGGGAGAGGGAAGGGGAGAGGGAGGGCAGGTAGCAAATGCAGAGGGAGGGTGGTAGAGGGGGAATGGGGGTGGGATAGAGGAAGGGGGATAGAGGGAGGGGGAGTGGGAGGGCAGGTAGCGGGTGTAGAGGGAGGGGGAACAGGGAGGGGGTAGATGAAGGGGGTGGGAGGGGCAGAGGGAAGAGGTAGAGGAAGAGGAAGGGTGGAGAGGGAGGGGGTGGAACGAGGGGGTTAGGGATAGAGGGATGGGGAGAATGGGTGTGAGGGCGACGAATCAGGATGCGAAATGGTGGCGCGGGGGGTGGGGGGGCGAGGAGGATTGGGGGTTGGGGCGAGGGCGTCGAGGGGGTCGAGGGGGGCAAGAGGGGTCGAGCGGGAGAGAGGGGATGGGCGTCGCGAGGGGAGCGAGTGGGGGCGATAGAGACGATTGGAGGGTGAGTGGGGGCGAGGGGGGCCAGTGGGGGGCGAGGGGGGGACGAGGGAGGGCGGAGGGGTTCGTGGAGGTAGAGGGGTGCGAGAGGAGGTGCGAGGGTAGCGATAGTGGGGGCGAGTGTGTTTGAGGGGGGCGGGAGCGAGAGGGTAGTGAGGGAGACGAGGTGAGCGAGTGGGGGCGAGGGGGGCGAGTGGGGGCGAATGGGGGGAGAGGGGAGACGAGAGGGGTTGGGAGTTAAGAGGGTTGTGCCGGGGGAGTGCTGGAGGGTGTGGGAGGGGGCGGGAGGGGAGGATAGAAGGTGGAGAGAGTGGGGGAGAGACAGAAGGAGAGTGCTGGCTAAGTCATTTCATCATCTGTGAAACACATTAAGACCGGCGAAGTCCCTCATTCTGATAACGTTCTGGTCAGGACTCCAGTCACTAATTTGCTGCCAGGTTCTGATAAATAACCAAAAACACAACAGGAGTTGTACTTGCAGAGAATAAGGGAGCCACGGTTACATCAACATCAGAGCATAGCAGGCTATTTAGCTCCTTGAGCCTATTCCACCATTCACCCAAACTATCGTAATATTCATCATCATGACAAATTCCTGTCTTTCTCCCATAATACTTCAGCATTTTCATTCCAAATCTACCCACTCAAATTTGAAATTTGCAAGTAATTTCCAATCAATCGCTGTTTGTGGAACTTTAGCAAACTATCCATTTCTGTGTATAAAAGTGTTCCCCGTTATCACACCTCAATGTTCTGACTCGAACACTTTATCTGTTTAATCTTTCTTCTTAAGTTAAGCCTTGGAATCCAAGTATCACTTCAGTAAATCTACACTGCACTTCCCCTCAGAGGGATACTCTCCTTCAGCCATGGTGCCCAGCCCTGACAGCTTGGTCTAACGAGGTTCGGATTTGCTGAAGCATGATGTCTAATCCTTTGGTGTCTCGTCTTCTGTCGAGATCAATGTCAACATTCCACCAGCCCCTTGGTCACTTTCCTGAACCTGTTTGAGACATTTTCGTTAACTATACAGCTGGATCAATCCCACGTAGTTTCTTTGGAGTCCACTCTCTCTATTTTCACAATCACAAAATATCCGATTTTGATCCAACCTCTCACTTGTCACATAAACTCATCTGTCGTTGGTTTTTCATTTACTGAATCTACCATCATTGCTTGCTAATGCTGTGCTTCCATCTACCTACACTTGGAATCGCTGTCATCTGCAGAGTGGCCCCAAATGTTGAATGTGGCTTTCCTTTCATTATGAATAGTGAATAATTTGGGCTCCAACATGGATCCGTGCAGGATATCATTAAACATATCCTTCCAATTAGAATACCTCTTACTATCTGCACAAATGTCTCTTGTTCAAATCACATTCCTCTGCAAAAATATCTTTTGCATCTTATTACCTTCAATGAACAGTAAAAAGGTGTATATTCGGGGACATTCTTCACAGTCAAATTTGCCTTATGTTTATCTGATTGGGGGAGCAAGGAATCCCAATAAATATTAATCGTTGTCTTCACTATATGGGAACTCGATCACAAAGATTAACAATGTCAAGTATTTATTCTCCTTCATGATTTATAAACTCTGGGCACATTGTGACCGAGTGGTACTCACTTTTTTTTCAAAAACACAGGCCCTGCCCAACTGTTGGCTCACACTCGTTACACCATATGGTCCTCGTCCTCTCCATCTGAATCTCATGGCAAAACACCTTGAACATGGAGAGGAGCAACTATTCCAAGCACTGAGATCCAAGCATTAATTGGTAACACCACTCACCCTAATCCATAAGAGAAGCCGACTGGTCCCGCACTATGTCCTCATCTGAACCATCCTGCTGGCTGCGTTTCTTCCCCACATGAAAGCGGTGATGGCTCTCTGGTGGCAGAAGAGAACGGAAGGATTTCTCTTCAATCTCATCTTTAGTCATTGGCTTGTCAAACTTATGGGAGTATTCAGTGGCAAGAGAAGCAGAGGCTGTAGAGACAATAAATGATTGACATTGCTCTTTGTTATTTTCCATTGCTCACTGAAAGGTTTAGAACTTGAACTTGAAGTTAAGGGTTGAGCTAGAATCCTTGGATTAACCGTCTGCTCAAGGAGCAGAGTGGGGTTACAATTATTGGTTCAACACAACTCTGATATTGAATCATACATTGTTTAAGTTTCCTTGTGCACAACCACAGATCCAGGGGAAACACAACTAACTTGCATTGAACAGGTTAAGCTCATGACTGAATAAAGGAATCTTGAATTAAAGCAGTGCAAGACATGTGCCTATTTGACCCACATATCCTTTGGGTAGGGAAGGAGTGCTAACATAGCAAAAGATTTGATTGATTCAAATCATCTAACTGAAGAGACACATGTCCCTGCTTAAGTCATGAGATCATTGGAAGAACAAAACATCATTTCTGGTTAAAGAATTCACCTTTCTCACCAGGTAATGAAGGCACACTGTCTCTGCAGATTGAGTCGTTGGCCACTGTTTGAACCACCTCCTCAATAGAGGTTCTGCTTTTCTCCAAGAATGGTAAAGGTGAGCTGTCTTGTTTACTGCTGCCGCTGCTGCTCCTACAGAAATGTCACAGAATAACACAGATGCATAGTTTCAGTACACCAAAACAGGTTCTCAGTATCTGTGATTTACACTGGCTTCCTTCTCAACCTTAACCCATCAACATAGTTTTCTTTGATTTCTTGTATTCCAAGGTCCTCCTTGAATTCATCTGTTATTTGCTTCAATTATTCCTGATGAAGTAAGTTCTACATTCAAACCCCCTTTTGGTAAAGACTTTGTCGCCCTCTGCAAATTGCCCGTGAGATTTAAAAGTGATTACAATTATATCCACAGATCCAGTGGATTCTGTCATTCACAAGCAGAAACATCTTTTCCATGTCTACCTGATCAAACGTAACTGGACCATGTCTCTCTTTTTCAATGAGACAAGACTGTCCAATCTTACTTGATGAATTCAAATTCAGTTTGAATATAATTCCAGTAACTATTCTTTATCTTCCCTACTGCCTCTACATTCATATTACAAGATGAAGGTCGGAACTGTTTGCAGTGCTCCAAGGGTGATCTGTCCATGGTTCTACACATATCGAACACATTTCCATTCTGTCATCCCAGAAATAAACCCATGATCTACTTTTCTATTTAACCTCAAACTGGTGCCATTTGCTGCCAGTGACTCATTGCTATCTCCAGATCCCTCTGCCCTATTTAAGGACATATTTCCAAAGAGGAAGTGGTCTCTTTATTCTTTTGACCACAGTGTACTACCTCACACATTGGTGGAGGTTAATCTTCCACAGCTTTGATTGCAATATTCCCTTAACCAAATCTTCCCAACAGTAAGTCTTCCTAAAAACAAAACGCCAACATATTAATGTACTTAATCTCGTCAACTATTTCTTATTTGAAAAGCACTAACTGTCGAGCTCAGTTTTGAACAAACATCCTCTGCCACAGTTATCAAAATGCCACAAGCTGAACGACATCCACTATTTACATTCATATTCATTGCAGCCTAAGAATGAGAGGTGGTATCCTTGAGGGTCTATAAAATGGTCAAGGGATTGACCAAGTAGAGGCAGAGAAGATGATTCAATCTACAATGAGTCGTCCTAGGTTTACAATGAAGGGAAAGTTGGAGGAATTACTTCTCTCAGGGGATGGTGAACCCGGGGAATTCCCTATCTCAGAACACTGTGGATTCTGGGACATGAAGGAAATTTAAATAAGAGCCACACAGACTTTTAATCAGTAATGGGTTGAAGAGTTAAGGAGGGTTGGCAGGAAAGTGGTGTTCATGCCAAGATGAGATTCACAATCAAGCTGCCTAAATTTTAAACATGAACACTTGTTAATAGTTTACTCGATCCTAACGAAATATTTGTGTGAAACAAATCACATGATACATAGTTATTCAGAGAACAAAACAAGTTTGTTCATTGAAGAACCCAGAGGAAAAGGTGATGAAACAATGTGAGTTTGATATACCTCAATCATCATTTCAAGTGCATTCTCTGCATAAATTCTCCTTTTCCTCCTCGAAGTATTCAACTTCTTGAATAATTGAGAGAATGAAGTCACAACTGTACAACACATAAATCAGACCCTTCACTCCAACTTGCCCATGCTGACCAGATATCCTAAATTAATCTAGTCCCATTTGCCAGCATTTGTTTCATATCCATCTTAGAGCATAAGACATAGGAATGGAAGTAAAGCCATTCGGTCCATCTAGTCCACTCCGCCATTCAATCATGGCTGATGGGCATTTCAACTCCACTTACCAGCGTTCTCCCCGTAGCCCTTAATTCCTCGAGGCAACAAGAATCGATCAATCTTAAACCCTTTCTACTGATTATCAGTTTATTTTACTTTATCAGCACTTGACATACTGACTTTTATTTTCCTAATATTGATGAAAGAAAACATAACTTTATTCATCCAAATTAATTTTGTAATCTTTCACGAAGAAATAAGTGAGAACAACATATAGCTGAGTGCAAACCAAAATACTGCAGCTGCACGATATCTGGGAACACTCTAAAGGTGAGGCACTTCTACTTTGTTGTAACCTGCAGTCTGGCCAAATTGCAGCAAAATGCTGTTCAATTTTATCTGCAAATAATTGAATAAAATCCTCCTTGCACAATAATGAGGCAGCATTTTGGAATGTCATTTTTAAATTATATTATTTTCAAAATTACTCACAATTAAGAGTGATCACTTGGTGCTGTCTACACAGTACAAAAAGGAATTAACAGTAAAAAAAAACACAATAACCCACATTCAGAGTCACTAATTCATTGATGTTGCATGGGTCCAGCATTTAAAAGTAATCAATTTTTAAAATAACTACAGATACATTTACTAACTATATTGGAGTACACTCAAGTTTCTTACTGAACAGTGACAGGATTGGACAGAGTCTGCATGGATTTAAGAGAGGGGAATCATACTTAGAAAATCTACTGAAAGAATCTACAGAGTCGAATATTAAAGTAAGAAATAGCAGGACATTTAAGAAAGCTTTTCATTAAACATGGTAGTCTGGGTTTTGTGAAAGAGAAACTATATTTGACAAATTTGCGACAGTTCATTGAGGAGATAACTAGCAGGACAATCCAATGATGTTCTGTATTTGGAATTTAAAAATGCAAATGATAAGGTGCTACATAAAAGGTAATTGCACCATTGAGGAGCTCATGGTATCGTGGTAATGTATGAACATGGATTGAGGATTGGGTAACCACATTGGCTGTTGCTCAGTCCTCACTTGCAGTGCTGTATACCATGTTAGCTCCCATATTTAATAAAGGATAAACCAACATCGGAGACCATTCAAAAAAAGATTCACTTAGCTGCTTCGAGCATGAAAGGGTTGACCTATCAAGAATAGATAAGCAGGTGTGATCTCATGGAAACAAGGTTCTGAGGAGCTTGACAGGGTGGATGTTGACTAGATCTTCCAGCACCAGTGAAGCCACAAACCAGGGGACATTACAGAGGGTAACATTCATTTTAGAAAAAGTCAAGATTATTTTCTCTCAGTGAATGGCTAGAATTTTCTCACACAAACCTTAGTGGAACTTAAATGTGGGAGGGGAATGGTTGGGTTACTCTTCGGAGGAGTGTTCTGGCTTGTTGGGCTGAAGGGCCTGTTTCCACACAGTAGGGAATCTATGATTCTATCTCAAATTATTTTAAAAGGAGGGCAGATAGATCTTTGAAATATTGAGCAGTTGAGGGCTATGCGGATCAAGCCTAAAAGAGGTGCCGAGGTCTGGGTTGGCCCAGCCATGATCTGACAGAATGGGGGAACAAGCTGAAAGAGATGAATTGCCTACTCCTGCTCTGATTCCTCGAGGCTCCATTTCATTTTTTTGTCTCCAAAAAAGATCGTAATACAATGTGCTAAAGATTTTTGATGTTGTGAAAATGGGGTGTTTATGTACTGATTCAGATGACATTGATTCATCAATCACAGCTATACAGTCATGAGTAGGAAGGCAATTCCCTCCATGAACAAAGGAAATCTACTGCAGAGCTCACACAAAGGGAATTCTTACCCTCAATAAACTCTCAACCCACCCTACCTCTTGCAAAAATGCCATCCCGTTTTCCAATTCCTCCGTCTCTGACGTATCTGCTCCCAGGAGGACCAGTTCCATCAGAGAACACACCAGATGGCCTCCTTCTTTAGAGACTGCAATTTATCTTCCCACGTGGAAAAAGATGTCCTCCAACACATCTCGTCCACATCCTGCACCTCTGCCCTCACACCCCACCCCTCCAACCGTAACAAGGACAGAACGCCCCGGGGCTCACCTTCCACCCTATAAACCTTCGCATAAACCAAATCATCCACCAACATTTCCGACACCTCCAAAAAGACCCCACCACCAGGGATACATTTCCCTTCACACGCTTTTCCGCCTTCCGCATAGACCGTTCCCTCCGTGACTACCTAGTCAGGTCCACGCGACTCGACAACCCACCCTCCCACCCTGCCACTTTCCCCTGCCACCGCAAGAACTGTAAAGCCTGTGCCCACACCTCCTCCCTCACCTCTAACCAAGGCCCTAAAAGAGCCTTCCACATCCATCAAAATTTTACCTGCACATCCACTAATTTCATTTATTGTATCCATTGCTCCCGATGTGGTCTCCTCTACACTGGGGAGACTGGGGGCGCCTCCTAGCAGAGCGCTTCAGGGAACATCTCCGGGACACCCCCACCAATCCACCACACCGCCCCGTGGCCCAACATTTCAACTCCCCGTCCCACTCTGCCGAGGACATGGAGGTCCTGGGCCTCCTTCACCGCCGCTCCCTCACCACCAGATGCCTGGAGGAAGAACGCCACATCTTCCGCCTCAGAACACTTCAACCCCAGGTCATCAATGTGGACTTGAACAGTTTCCTCATTTCCCCTTCCCCCACCTCACCCTAGTTTAAACTTCCAGCTCAGCACTGTCCCCATGACTTGTCCGGACTTGCCCTACCTGCCTATCTTCATTTCCACCTATCCACTCCACCCTCTCCTCCCTGACCTGTCACCTTCATCCTCTCCCCCACTCACCCACTGGACTCTATGCTACTTTCTCCCCACCCTCCTCTCGCTTATCTCTCCACGCTTCAGGCTCACTGCCTTTATTCCTGATGAAGGGCTTCTGCCCGAAACGTCGATTTCTCTGCACTTTGGATGCTGCATGAACTGCTGTGCTCTTCCAGCACCACTGACCCAGAATCTGGGTTCCAGCATCTGCAGTCATTGTTGTTACCTCCCATCACATGACCCAACATCTCAGCAAAAGCAGGACACACTGCGCATGTTCCAGCCAACAGTGACCCCGGGTGATTGATGCAGCACTAGACCAATGAAAGGACAATGGGCGGAGCAGGAGGAGCTAGCGGGAGGTTAGTCCTCCAACCAATCACAGTGAATGAAGGGCGGGGCTAATGTAAACCATGTGATCACCCTCGCGCCCGACGCAGAGTCGCTGTAATGAATGCTCGGGAAGTTATGGAGAAAAAGGATACGGTAAGGAACGAAATAAACAGGAAAATGGGGAAAAAAACTGTGTTGCTATGAGCGGAGAGGTTTTACAAACAAATTGTGCACGTTTGAAAACACAAACTTGAACGTCCCAGTCCCGTGTTTGCAGTAAATGGGGAATTGCCTCAGCGGCTGCAGGCCTGGGTGGGCGCCGCCATCTTTATTCGGGTCAACGATTCACTGGACACGTGCGGAGCCGCCATCTTTGTAGGGGGCAAGGTGCAGCCAGGCGCATGTGCAGCCTTTCTCTGGTATAGATTCATTGTGATGACAGCAGCCAGTCCTGCTCTGATTCACATCTGGGCTCCCTCAGGACCACTTTGTCAATGTCTAGTTTCCTCAGTCTCCAACCATGAGTGTATTTTTGGTCTGTTTACTACTGTATTATTACTTTTATAGACCCTTTGTAAATGAGTTTTTCACTGTGGCCCAGCCCCTGACCATGTGCTGCTCTATTATCAGATTAGTTTTTTCTTGAATATTTTTGACAGTCAAGAATTCCTTTTTCCAATATGCAAGTGTATTTTCCTTCCATTTCTGACTATCAAATTATGCACCATTTTCATTCCCTATAATTCACTTTGTACTCCCGGAAACATCAACTGTGTTTCTCCTTCCACAGATACTAGTGATTAATGCCAAAGCCCTGTTGCCTGTGGAGAGGGTGATGTTTGACTTTCTTGTACAGCTGCAGTTTGTGTGGTGAAGGTGTTCCCACAATGTGGTTGGGTAAGAGACATTACAGATTATTCATTACAGCAACAGTGATGAGTTGAAGATAATGTCCAAATCAAGAACAGTTTGTTGTTTTCTTATCATGCTTTCACAACAATATGATTGAGAACTTTAGATATGAGGCCAGAGATGGAGATATTAGGTCAGGTGACCAAAAGCATTGACAAAAAGTAGGTTTTGAGGGATGTCTTAACGGTGGGAAGCAGACCTGTGAGGTTTTGTCTGCAAATTCCAGATCACGGTATTTTAGCAACTGTAGAATCAGCCACACAACTGAAGTAATGAATTAACAAATCGTTGAGCGTCTCAAAGAAAATGGGTTGTCGAGGTCTCAAAGGAAGTGTGGTGAAGGGAGCTAGGGATGATCACAGCCAGGAATTATATGAAGAGTGAGTTTTCTAAATTGTTGTTGCTTATGAACAGGTGCCTTTTTATGGATCAACACGTTTTGGGAGAAGTGAGCACAGTTTTCAATTTTTCTTGAGATAACAGAGGTTGAATTTGGGAGGCTGGCTAGGAGTGTGTTTGGATAATTAAGTCTGGAGATAACACACGATGGATGAGGGTTTCAGTGTATGAGCTGAGATGAGGGTAGAATCAGCTAAAAATAGTGGTGTTGGAGCGGGACTGGGCTCTCACTCTCTTCTCCCCTCTGAGATCCAGCTGGTTGTCAGGTTGTGAATCAGGGCGGTAACACAATCGGGAGCTGAGTGGCTCCGGTGGAGCCTGAAATGAGTGTCACTCAGCTTTCTGTTACTGAGCAGCTGCTGCTTGGTAGCCCTGTTGATAACGACTTCCATCACTTTACTGCTGATCGAGTGTGGACTGACAAAGTCAAATTTCCTGGGTTGGATTTGCCCTGTGTTTTTGTGTTGAACGTCCCTGGGCAACGTTCCACATTGTCAGTCGATGCCAGTGCTGGAGCAATACTTGGCTTGGCGGGTGGCAAGTTCTGGAGAACAAGCTATCAGTATTATTGCCAGAATATTTGCAGGGCCTGTAGCCTTTACACTACTTAGCCATTTCTCGGTATTATTTAAACTAAATTGAACTGGTTTAAAGTTCATATCTGGGACGTTAGGAACCACTGGAGAAGGCTGAGATGGATCATCCCACTTTGCATCTGGCTGAAAATTGCTGCAAATACTGTCATCTTATCTTTTGCATAGATGTGTGAAACCCCTCCATCAGTAAGAGTGGGGATAGCTGTGGTGCTTCCTGCAACGAGTTGTTTAATTGTCCATTTCCATCAAAACTGGGCGTGGCAGAACTGCATTTTAGGTATGCCTGGTGCTGCTCATAGCATGCCCTCCTTTCCTGTCCATTGTGATGGGTGAGAGCGGGATTTACAAACCCATGAGATTACAGATTGTGCTGGAGTACAGTTCTGTTGCTGTTGTTATCCCACAGTGCCTCAGAGAGATCCAGTTTGAGTTCCTGCATCTGTCCCATTTAGCACGGTGATAATACCACTCAGAACAATGGAGGTTTTTCTCAACTTAATGGCGAGGCTTTGTCTCCAAAAGGACTGTGGGATGGTCGCTCTTACCGATACTGTCATGGACAGATGCGTTTTCAGCTGGTAGATTCATAATGATAAGATGTAGTACCTTGTTCCCTCACCACCTGCTGCAAACCCCATTTGAACAGTTCTGTCCTTGAGGACTGAGACAGCTCAGTCTGAGCTACTCTCTCAGCTACTGAGTTAGACTCACCTTCCCAGAAGTTCTTCACTCCTACCTCGCACCTCTAATATTCCATGTCTTTTTTTTCACTGGAGAAGGATGTGGAAGCTCGAGGGTTTGGAGAAATGAATAGTGATAACTTGTCTGTTACAGAGGAGGAGTTTCAGGATGTCTTAAATTGCATCAAGGTGGATAAAGCCTTGGCACCTGATCAGGTGTATTCCTGAAATTTGTGGGAAGCTCGGGAAGTGATTGCTGGGCCCCTCCCTGACATATTGGTATTATCATTCGTGACAGGTGAGGTGCTGGAAGACGGGTGCCATTCTTTCTTTTTAAAAAAGGTGTTAACAAAAGGCCAAGGAACACGAGAACAGTGAGCCTGAAGTCAGTGGCATTTAAATTGTTGGAAGGGATTCTGACGGACAGGATTTACATGTATTGGAAAGACAAGGAATGATTAGAGAGTCAGCATGGCTTTGTGCGTGGGAAATTGTCGCTCTAACCAGATTGAGTGTTTTTTTTAAGAAGTGCTGGGAAGATTAATGAAGACAGACTGTGGACATTGTCTATATGGGCATTGAACAAGGTTCCACAAAGCAGACTGGTTAGCAAGGTTAGATAACATGGAATGCAGGGAGAAATATCTATTTGGATACGAAACAGGCTTGAAGGTAGGAGACAGTGGGTGGTGATGAAGGGTTGCTTTGTGGACTGGAAGTCTCTGAAAAACACTGTGCTGCAGGAATGGATAGTGGATCCTTAAATAAATGACTTTGATATGAATATATGTGGTAGGTTTACAGAAAATACAAAATTATAGGTAGTGGACAGTGAAGAAGGTTAGTTTAGAATACAACAGGATCTTGACCAGATGGGCCATTCGAGTGAGGAATGGCAGATGGAGTTCAATTTAGACAAATGTGAGCTGCTGCATTTTGGTAAGGCAAATCAGGACAGGACTTAGTGTATTTAATGGTAAGTTCCTGGGGAGTGTTGCTGAAAAAAGGAGTACATTGTTCCTTGAATGTAGGGTCGCAGGTCAGCAGGTAGTGAAGGTGGTGTTTGGTATGCTTATATTTATTGGTCAATGCATTGAATATAGAAACTGGGACGTCATATTATGGCTGGATAGGACATTCGACAATGAAAACCTTTTTCCACGTATGGAGTCAGCTATTATGAGGGGGCATAGCTTTAAATTAAGGGGAGGTAGGTATAGGACAGATGATAGGGGTAGATTCTTTACTCAGCGAGTCGTGAGTTCATGGAATGACCTGCCAGTAGCAGTGGTGGACTCTCCCTTTTTATGGGCATTTAAACGGGCATTGGAGAGGAAAATGGAGGATAGTGGGCTCGTGTAGGTTAGGTGTGCTTGGGTCGGCGCAACATCGAGGGCCAAAAGGCCTGTATTGCGCTGTATTTTTCTATGTTCTATGATAAAGCCATTTCAGGATTTCCGTTTTCAGTTCGAATTTTCCTGTTCTGAGAAGGATGTTGTGAAACTTGAAATGGTTCAGACAAGATTTACAAAGATTTGCTACAGTTGGAGGATTTGGGCTACACAGAGAGGCTAAATAGGCTGGGGTTAATTTCCCTTGAGAATCAAAGACTGAGAGGTGACGTTTGGAGATTTATAAAATCACGAGGGGCGTGGATATGGGGAACAGCTGGATTTTTTTTCCCCCAGGTTAGGTGATTCCAAAACAAGACCACGTGGGTTTAAGTTGAGAGGGTAAAGATTTAAAGTGGATCAAAGGGGCAATGTTTTCAAGCTCAGTGTGGTGTGTGGATGGAATGAGCTGCCAGATGAAGTAGTGGAGACTGATACAATTAGAACATTTAATAGGCATCCGATTGGGTACGTGATTAGGAAGGGTTTTGAGGAATTCAGACCAATAGCTGGCAAGTGGGACTCCGTTAGTTTAGGATTCCTAGTTGGCATGGGCGAATTGGTCCATTGTTTCTGAGCTGTACATCTCAGCACAGATAATTCTTGGATCTGAGAAGGTTAAGCAGTGATTTCGACAAGGGGGAGATTTGTTTCTAGGATATGTTAATTTGCAGAGAGAGGGGAATTGTTAACAATGTCACAATATTAGTAACTACTTTAAGTTAAATGGAAAATAATGTGAATATGTGACCTGTATTTTACTGAGTACATTCTGAGCATCTGGAACAGTCTGAACAGCGGGTGGACACAGATTCAGCAGGTGTTCTCAAACAGATTTGCAATTTTACTTTTTACTGTAAGACTGGGTGGCTGTGGGTAAATGGGAGGGGAGTTGGGACGGATTTGCAGCATCTCCAGAGGGAGAGCGTACAGGCCCAATGGGCTGAATAGCCCCCAGCCCCTGTGCTCTGTGACACTGCCCTATTAACTGTGAGTGATGAAGCTCATCCCAAGGCAGAGAGAGGGAGGAGCCCACCATCACCTCACAATGGGGGATGGCTTGATTGATGGCAGCTCCTGACCAATGGGAGGAGAGTCGGTGTGGTCCTGCAGACAATGGGAGTGAATGAGGGGTGTGACCAGCAAGACGACACCTGTCCATGAGCTGTGCAGATGCAGTGTCACTGGGTGGGGTTGGGAGAGACACCAGAGACTGGGACAGAGGCTGTTGGACCTGAATTACAAACTCCCGGTAAATTAAATCCAAAAGAACTGCAGATGCTGTAAATCAGAAACAACAACCAGGTGGTTCTGGAGAAGCTCAGCAGGTCTGGCAGCATCTGTGATGAGAAATCAGAGTTAACGTTTCAGATCCGGCGTCCCTTCCTCACAGCTGATGTTACTGTGAGAACAAATGTTAGTTTATATGCAGAATGTAGGGTTTAGGGGAGGATGTAAGGAGTAAAGGATAGGTAGGGATAGAGCGAGAAGAACAGTTGGATAAAGGAGTAGATAACGATCTGGCTGGGGGAGGGTAACTAGCTGTTAATGGAGACTTTTAGTGGCAAATCATAGGTAGTGTGTAATGACAGGCTGTGAGAGCAAGGACTAGTGTGTGGGGTAGGAGGCTAGGACATGGGGTTGTTAAGCTATGGTTAACCACTAACTGTCTCCATTGTAAGCTGTTCCCCACATACATCCCCCAATGGTTCGAGCTGCAGATGGGTGGCATAGTGTTAGCACTGTTATATCACAGCGCCAGAGACCCGCGTTCAATTCCCACTTCAGGCAACTGTCTGTGTGGAGTTTGCACATTCTCCCCGTGTCTGTGTGGCTTTCATCCGGGTGCTCCGGTTTCGTCCCACAGTCCAAAAGTGTGCAGATTAGGTGAATTGACCGTGCTAAATTGCCTGTAGTGTTAGATGTAGGGGATTGGGTCTGGGTGGGTTGCTCATTCGAGGGTTGGTGTGGGCTTGTTGGGCCAAAGGGGCCAATTTCCACACTATAAGTAATCTAATCTAAAAAAAACCTCTTGAATATTTTTCCTAACCCCCTCTGTCATCCTTAAATATGTATCTTAAAGTTGTTCTCTTTAATCAATGTTTCCAGCATTCGTGTAACACTTTAGGAGAATTGTCAGTGTGGAAGGCTCCATAAAATGCAGGTCGTTGTTGTTAATATCTGACATCAGGAGAAACAGGAATGAACCCGCACTCTTATACCTCTTAGAAGAAGATGGGGATGGGACTGGAAGACCAGGCTGTGCCTGTCGGTCCTCCAACCAATCGGAGTGAATGAGGGGCGTGGCTATAAGCAACCACGTGATCAGCTTCACTGACAGCACAGTGTGTGTTGTGACCAAGGCATTGGGAATGTGTGAAGGTGCAGGGCACGGTTAAGGAAAGGCATATTGACCAGGAAGAGAAGGAAATTTTAATGGAACGGGCTGAGACGTTTTACAGAACTTAGTGCACATAGGGAAAACAAATATTTGAAAATCCCAGGACAGTGTTTGTGGCAAACGGGAAAATGCTTCAAATGGTGAATGGTGTGAGTGAGCGCCGCCATCTTTATTGGGGGCAGTGATTCATGGGATGTGAGTGTGGCAGGGAGTGATAGGGCAGGGTTTACAGAGTGTCAGGGTCAGGGTGTTTTCAATGTCAGAATGTGATGCTGGAACAGCATACCCGGTCAGGCAGCAGCCGATCGGTGAGAAGGAAGATGGACAAGAAGGTGGTGCCGAGTTGGAAGGCTGGATCTGGGATAACGTGGGGGGGGGGAGTGGAAATGAGGAAACTGGTGAAATCCACATTGATCCCATGTGGTTAGAGTATCCGAACACAGAAGATAAGACGTTCTTCCTCCAGGCATTAGATGCCTGGGATTTGGCGGTGGAGGTGGCCCAGGACCTGCATGTCCTTGGTGGAGTGGGCAGGGGAGTTAAAGTCTTGGGAAACAGGGTGTTTGGGTTGTTCAGTGTTTTACTGTTACTTTCACAGACCTTATGTAAGTTAATTTTCCTCTGCTGCCCAACCCCTGACAACGTGCTGCTGTCTAAACGGACTGAATTTTCCATAATCACTTTGCCAGTGAATCATTCCTTTTTATAACAAAAGAGTGTTATTTTATAACAAAAGAGTCCATTTCTGACCATCAAATTCTGCAACATTTTCATTCCCTGTAATGCATTTAGCACTCCCTGAAATATCAACTGTGTTTCCCCTTCCACAGATACCAGTGATTAATGCCAAAGCCCCATTGCCTGTGGAGAGGGTGATGTTTGACTTCCTTGTACTGCCGCAGATTGTGTGTTGAAGGTGCTCCCACAATGTGGTTGGGTAAGAGATGTTACAGATTATTCACCCAGCGACAGAGAAAAGTTGAAAATGTATGTGCAAATCAATAACTGTTTGTATTTTTATCATTTTTATAATTTCACAGAAATACTATTGATAATTTCTGACATTAGGCAACAGATGGATATATTAGGTCAGGTGATCAAATGAATTGCCAAATAAGCAGGTTTTCGGGAATACCTTAAAGGAGAAAAACAGATATGAAAGGGTTAGGATAGGAATTCCAGACCGTGTTGCCATGGCAACAGTAGAAACAGCCAATCCGGTGAAGCAATGAATTAACACATCGTTGGGAGTCTGAAAGAAAATGAGTTGTCGTGATCTCACAGGTTGTGTGGTGCAGGGAGACAGGGATGTTCACAGCCAGGAATTACATCAAGGGTGAGAATTTTAAGTTGCTTGTAAACGGGTGCCTTTTGTTGGATCAACACGTTTAAGAGCAAGTGAGCACTTGGGCAGTAGCGTTTTAGATATTCTTGAGATTATACGTAAGTTGAATGTGGGAGGCTGGCCAGGAGTGTATTTGGATAATGAAGTCTGGAGATAACACCGGGATGGACAAGTATTTCAGTAAATTAGCTGAGACTAGGGTGGGGTTGGGTATTCTCACGAATGTAGAAATAGCAGTTTTGGAGTCAGTCTCCTCCTCATCATCATCATCAACATCACTCCACCGCACCAATTCACAGATATTGTTCCTTGTTCTGTCTGTCTTTTCTGGTTATGTCCTGCTCACCCATTCTGCTACTAATTAATATTTGACTTCAAGGTTGTTGGAAAATCCTTCTCCATCTCCACCCTCCCTTTCCTTTCTGAAGTCCTTGTATTTGGTGTCCCTCAAGGATCTGTCCTTGGTCCCACCATTTTCTCACCTACATATTGCCAGGAGGTGACATTGTCCAAAAGCACTGTTAGGTTTCACACGTACACTGACAATGTCCAGCTCTCCCTCCCCATCATCAATCTCCATTGCTCCACTGTTATTCTGTTATAAAACTGCTTATCACACTCCCACTACTCGATTAGCTGCAGTTTCCTCCAATGAAACATTGCAATAGTTAAAGCCATTGCCTTCAGTTGCTGTTACAAATTCCTTTCCCTTCCTGCTGAGCCCCTCTCTCTCTCACTAGGAACTGAGGCAGAACTACAATCTTCACAATATTGCTCTCCTCTTCTGACCCCAAGGCGACCTTCTGATCAGGCATCTACACAATCACAAGCACTAGGAATTCCAATCTGTAAAATGTTGCTTGTCTCCCCCTCGCCCCAGCCCCATTGCTACTGAAACCCCCTACCCGTGTTGGTGTTGCATTAAAGTTGACAAAACTAAAACCGAACCCTTGATTCCGCGACTGACCCAGAGTCTGGTTCTCGGTTCCCTCATGCTGGGACACATCCTGTCAGTCTTTACCTTGTCAGGAAGCCTATATTTTTGAAAGAGTTCACTTCTCGTTATTGGAAAATCGAGTGAGTAGAGTCCCGACTTCTTCAGCCTTTTCTTCAAAGAGAATCCCTTCAAACCAAGGATCAGCCCAGTCAATCCTCTCTAAATGCCTCCGATGAAGTGATGTATTACCTTAATTAAAGGGACCAAACCTTCTCTCATTACTCCAGATGTGGTCTCACTCACACTTTATAAAGTTGTTCTCAGGTGTATACTTCAATCTCTTATACTGCAAATCTCTTGAAATCAGGAACAATATTCCATTCCCCTTTCCTGATGACCTGGTGTAACTTTGTGCTAGCTTGCTTTGTTTCATGCACATTTACCTCTTGGTCCCTTTGTGGTGCAGCTTTGTACAGTTTCCACCAATTAAATAGTTTTCTGTTCTTTTTATTATCTCCTCCTAAATGAACAACTTCACATTTTCCCAAGTTATAATACATTTGCCAACTTGTTGCCCACTTCTCCAATGAATCCCTCTGTGTAAACTGTTTATAATCCTTTTGGAACTTTTTATGCCTTTCCTAGGAGAATTTCCCCATCATTCTTCTAAACATTTCCTGGGATCACTAGGCAGTGGTTAGCATGCAGAGTTGCTGTTTTTTAAGGGATACTCTATGGAATGACTGGGAGAAGCTTACTGCCTATTTGGTCAGAATGGTGACAACTTGCCCATTAAGCTGCATGAGCCTTTCACCACCCCCACCCCCCCCCCCAATGTCTTATTGATGAGGCACAGCGGCAGCACAGAAGGAAAGAAGAAGGAGCAAATCCTGCTCTCCACATCTCACTAACACTTGGAAAATTCTCCCATGTGTCAAAGATCTGCCCTGTTCAACCACATGAAGTCCCAAGATGGAAACTGATAGAAACCCACATAGATTTCCCCCTGAACTGACTGCTGGTCTCCACAAGGGGTAATGTGTCCAGTCATTCTGGGCCAGGAGGAGGGGATGGTGCGAGTTTCTAACCTGATCTGACAGTGACGGATTTTATAGAGTTGTATTACAGGTGGTCATTCAGATGGTAACCTCAGTCATTGTAACACCAAACTCTGATAGAATTACTCAATTTGTCAGGACCTGGATATTTCCATTTAGTTGTGAGTATTGTGTTCCAGCTCATTCCTATTTGATGCATAAACGTTTTCCTTTGAATCAAACCATCCTGTCAGTAGATCTCCCGCCAAATCTTTCATATATGTTTGTCAACAGTTTATGATGAGCTGATGAGTGTAAGGTTGATTATTCTAATGTATAATTTCTGTAAACCCCTCTGTCACAGTGCAGCCACAATTTCCTCTGCTACAAGGAGAATAACCTCAGTTTCCCCAAACCCCTGATTCCCCAATGTCTGTTTGCTCTCTATAAGGTACACATCAGGATTGTGTTGGAACATTCTCCACTTGCTTGCATCAGTGCAGCCCCCAACAATATGAAAGAAAGTGTCCATCCTCCTGGACAAAGCACTGTGCCTGAGTGGTGTCCCATTCCCCCCCCCCTTCAGCATTCCCTCTCCCCAACCCCGGGGTACAGTGGCATCACTGTGTAAAAGGGAAAGGCAGCATTGTCCTCCCAGACCATAGGGCTGCTGTCTCATTAGGGAGAGATGGCTGTGGTGGGTTTAACCTGAAGGTTACCCAGTCCAGGCAAGGGGAGAGGTTAGAAAGGAGAGTCCATCTATTGTAGATGGATATTCTTGATCTGTACCATTAACACCCATGTCCCTGCAACTAAAATCCCCCATTCCTTGTTCCATCCTGGTAATTCTCCTGTGCCCCCTCTAAGGGACCCTGCCATCCTTCCCAATGTGTGGGCAATCTCTGGTTTGCACAGACCCAGCTGCTCTGTGTTCTTGTGGATGATGTCGTCATAGAGCAACAGTTGCACTAAACCTCACTGTCTGTAAGGGTGGGAGACACAAATCCCGAAAACATTTGAGATGTATTTAGTGTGCACCTGCGATGCCATGATAGAGGAGACTTTTCCACTTTTCCACTTTTTTACCGCTAATGGAGTCAGGTGTTACTTTTACCGCTAATGGAGTCAGGTGTTACTAGGGGACATAGCTTTAAATTAAGGGGTGGTAGGTATAGGACAGATGTTAGGGGTAGATTCTTCACACAGCGGGTTGTGAGTTCATGGAATGCCCTGCCCGTATCAGTGGTGAACTCTTCTTCTTTATGGTCATTTAAGCGGGCATTGGATAGGCATTTGGAAGTTATTGGGCTAGTATAGGTTAGGTAGGATTCGGTCGGCGCAACATCGAGGGCCGAAGGGCCTGTACTGCGCTGTATCCTTCTATGTTCTATGTTCTAAGTACTGGAAAATAGATCAGGATAGTTTGATGGTAGTTTTCTTTCTCACAGATGGATCACCAGAGCCTTTTTCTGTTCTGTATACAGCTGAGATGTTTATTATAGGAATATGACAGGCTGCATTGGACATCAGGTCAGAAAAGGTGATACTAGAATAGATGACACATGGTTGGTCGATGTTTTAGGGAGGTAAGTGAGACGGAGAGTTTTAAGATGAAATTCAGAAGCTCAGCTCAGGAATCAGAAAGGGCCATCATCAAGTGAGAAATAAAAATTGGGTGTCCTGGAGGCTGGAAATAAAGAAAGGCACATATCGCAAAGTTTTGAGAGAGGGGAGGGGATTAGAGATAGGGATGATAATGAATCTGGAGGACATGAAAGTTGGAAAGTATTCTGAGGCTGGAGGATGTTACAGAGATAGATATTTATGATCGAAATTTTTGGGTTTTCAGGCTGGAGAGGAATTATTGAGCTATGGAAGAGTTGTAAGGCTGGATGAGGTGGTATTGACAGGGAGAGTTCCGAGCACACAGGAATTTACAAAGGTAAGAGCGTTAGAGTCATAAGGTTACACAGCACTGACACAGACCCTGTGGTCCAACCAGTCCGTGTTGACCATAATTTTGATCTGAACTAATCGCATCTGCCTCCACTTGGTCCAAATCCAACCTAGCATTCCCTATCGATATACGAGTCCAAATGATGGTTTCCTCTTTAGAATCCCACTCCCCTACCCTTTTTACTCTACATATACCCCTGACTAATTCACTAAACCCAATCATCCCTGAACACTATGGGCAATTTAGCACGGCCAGTTCACCTACCCTGTATATCTGTGGCTTGTGGGAAGAAATGGGAGCACCTGGAGGAACCCACGCTGACATGGGGAGGAATATCCAAACTCCACATGGACAGCCACCCAATGCAGGAATTGAACCTGTGTCCCTGGTGCTGTGAGGCAGCCCTGCTAGCCATTGAGCCACTGTGCTACCCTGAAATTGTAATTGCATTCACAGCTACCACGTCCTCTGCAAGTATATTCCACACGTGAACCACTCTCTACGCAAAAACAATAAAATAAAATCCCAAACGTCATTTTAAAGCTTTCCTCCTCTCACTTTAAAATGTATGTACCCAGTCTTGAATCGCAATCCCTCCTGGAAAGGGCACGTGTTGTTCACATTACTGATAGTCTGCAGGATTTTATAAATCTCTAATAAGGTCGCCCCTCAGCCTCCTACGCTCCAGTGAAAGAAGTCCCAGCCTATCCCAGACTCTGTTTAAAATTCAAACCATCCATTCCCATTTACCTACTGGTAAAACTCTTCTGAACCCGCTCCAGTTTAATAATATCCTTCCCATGACAGCACAACCAGAACTGGGCACAGTATTCCAGAAGAGGCCTCCCCAACATCCTGTACAACCTCAGCATCCCGTCCCAACTCCTATACTCTGAGGTCTGAGCAATGAAGATAAATGTGCTAAACACGTTTTTAACCACACTGTCTACATGTGACACATACTTCAAAAATCTGAACACCGAGGTCCCTTTGTTCTATATCACTTCTCATGGTCTGACTTTTAATGAGTGTAAATCCTGCTTTTTTTTAATCAAGATGTAATATTTTGTATTTATTCCAATCCAAAACATCCTTCGAGTATAAAGGCAGTAGAAGTATACTGAAGAGGGAAATCAGGAGGGCAAAAAGGGGACAGAATAAATGCTTTGGCGAATAGGGTTAAGGATGGGGTTGGAGGGAGAAAGACTAAGTGAGTATTTGGCATCAGTGTTTAGTGTGGAGAAGGAAATGGGAGTTATGGAATGTCGGGAAATAGATTGTGACATCTTGAAAAATGTCCATATTACACAGAAGGAGGTACTGGATACCTTGAAACGCATAAAGGCGGATACATCCCCAGGATCTGATCAGGTGTACCCTAAAATTCTGTAGGAAGCTAGGGAAGTGATTGCTGGGCCCCTTGCTGAGATTTTTGTATCAGGGATAGTCACAGCTGAGGAGCCAGGAGACTGGGGGTTGGTTAATGTGGTGCTCCTGTTTAAGGAAGGCGGTTTGGACAAGCCCGGGAACTACAGACCCGTGACCCTGATGTTGGTGGAGGGTACAAGTTGTTGGAGGGTACCCTGAAGGACAGGATTTACATGTATTTAGAAAAGCAAGGACAGATCAAGATTGATTAAATTGATGTGCTGGAAATTTTGGAAAACATTAAGATTGATAAGTCCCCTTGGCCAGACCAGATTTGTCCTCGGCTGCTCCAGGAAGTGAGAAAGGAGGTTGCTAAGCCGCTGGCGAGGATATTTGCCTCCTCACTCTACAGGAGTCGTACTGGAGAATTAGGAGGAGGCGAATGTTGTTCCTCTTTTCAAGAAGGGAAATAGGGAAATTGGTGGCAATTACAGACCAGTCAGTCTTACATCTGTTGTCAGCAAAGTCGTGGAAATAATTCTGAACGATAAGATTTATGACAGTTTGTCAAACCATAATGTGATTATTATGGTTTGACAAACCATGTGACTCATCCATAAAGTGTGGAAGTATGGGACACAAGGAGATTTGGCTATTCGGATTCAGAATTGGCTGGCTGACAGAAGGCAGAGAGTGGTTGTAGATGGAAAGTATTCTGTCTGGAGGACAGTGTTGAGTGGGGTCCCGCAGAGCTCTGTTCTTGGGTCTCTGTAGGATTTATAAATGACTTGCATGATGGTTGGGTTAGTAACTTTGCCGATGACACAAAGATTGGAAGTGTCGTCGATAATATAGAGGGCTACTGCAGGCTGCAGCGTAACATAGACAGGATGCAGAGCTGGGCTGAGAAATGGCAGATGGAGTTCAACCTGGATAAATGCGAACTTGAATGCTGAATATAGGATTAAAGACAGGATTCTTGGCAGTGTGGAGTAACAGAGGGATCTGGCTGTGCAAGTACATAAATCCCTCAATGTTGCCAACCAAGTGGATAGGGTTGTTAACAAAGCAAACGATTTTTTGGCTTTCATTAACAGGGGGATAGAGTTTAAGAGCCATGAGGTTTCTCTACAGCTCTACAAGTCCGAGGTGAGACCACACTTGGAAGTTTGTGATCAGTCCTGGTCTCAATATTATAGCAAATGTACAGAGGCTTTGGAGAGGGTGCAATCATGGTTTACTAGCATGCTTCCTGGACTGGAGGGCTTCCTGTCTGAAGAAAGTTTGACTAAGCTCGGACTTTTCTCTCTGGAGAAAAAGAGGAAGAGAGGAGACCTGACAGAGGTGTACAGAGACTTTTCCCCAGGCAGCATTGGCTTGTTCGAGAAGTCATACTATGAAGATATTAGGAGGAAGGTATAAAGGACGCGTCCGAGGTAGGTTTTTTACACAGAGTTGTGAATGCATGGAATGCGTTACCAGTGGTGGTGGTGGAAGCGAAGTCATTGGGTACAAGACATGCACATGGATAGCAGTGAGTTGAGGGGTGTGTAGGTTAAGTTGCTATGTTTTACATTAGGATTAAATCTCGTATAACATGTGGATGTAAGCGCCTGTTCTGTGCTGTACTTGTCAATGTTCTATGATTAGGGATAGTCGGCATGGCTTTGTATGTGGGAAATCACGTGTCTCATACTTGATTGAGCTGTTTTTGAAGAATTAACACTGAGGATTGATGAGTGCAGAGTGGTAAATGCGATCTCTATGTACTTCAGTAAGGCCTTTGGTAAGGTTCTCCATGGGAGACTGGTTAGCAAGGTGAGATCTCTCAGAATACCAGGAGAACTAGCCATTTGGATACAGAACCGGCTCAAAGTTAAAAGACAGAGAGTGGTGGTGGAAGATTGTTTTTTTGGACTGGAGGCCTGTGATCAGTGCAGTGCCACAAGGATCGGTGCTGGGCCCTCTGCTTTTTGTGATTTATATCAATGATTTGGATGTGAACATAGGAGGTATAGTTAGAAAGCTGGCAGATGAAACTAAAATTGTAGGCATAGCAGACAATGGAGTATGTTACCTCGATTACAATGGGATCTTGATCAGATGGGCAAATGGGCTGAGGAGTGGCAGATGGAGTTTAATTTAGATAAATGCAAAGTGCTGCATTTTGGAAAAGCAAAGCTTAGCAGATACACTTAATGGTCAGGTCCTGGGGAGTGTTGTTGAACAAAGACCTTGCAGTGTAGGTTCATAATTCCTCGAAAGTAGAGGCGCAGGTAGATAGTGCACTTGAGGAAGTGTTGAGATGGACACACCAAGCACTACTGATGCTGCCTGACCTGAACACAATGACCAGGATGGATAAGATGTGGGCATTGCTGGAAGTCAGAGTCTATACAATGTGGACCTGGGGAAGTGCAGCAGGTCAGGCAGTATCAGAAGCGCAGGAAAGTTGATGTTTTGGATCAGGACCCTTTGTCAGTCCTGATGAATAGTCCTGACCCAGAACGTCAGCTTTCCATCCCCATCGTATTCATGCTGGTCATCAAACACCTATTTATTCTCGTTCCATGTTCTGGCACTCAGCGTGTAATCGATATTGTAGTGCTTGGTGTGATCATCTCAAAACTACTTCAAGGCTGCAATGTTTCCTGCATCTGTCACCATTTCAGATGCTGCCTGACTTGCTGAGGATCTCCAGCACTTTTTGTTTTTATTGTGGATTTCCACCATTTTGCTGAGGGACTTCGAGTCAGAGAGTTATCCAGCACGGAAACAGGCCCTTCAGTCCAACTCATCTATGTCGACCAGATATCCTAACCTGATCCAGTTCCATTTGGGAGAGTTGGCCTATATCACTCCGAACACTTCCTATTCATGTCCCCCTCCAGACGCCTTTTAAATTAAATTTGGCCTGTGTTCATCATTCCTAAACATCTCATTCCATACGCTTCCCAACCTCTGAGTGAACCACTTGGCCCTCAGGTCCATTTGAAACCTTTCCCCTCTCACCTAGAACCCAATGCCCTGTAGTTTTGAACTCCCTGACACTGGGTCGAAACTAAGACCTTGTCTATTCACCCTGTCTGTGCTTCTCCGTAAGGTAACCCCTCAGTCTCTGACGCTCTGGGGAAAAAGCCCCAGCTTATTCAGCCTTTCCCTTTAACTCCACAGTCCTAACAATAGCCTTGCAGATATTTTCTGAAACCCTCCTCAAGTTTTGTAAAACAGAGTCATAGAGATGTACAGAATGGAATCAGACCCTCTGTCCTAATCGTCCATGCCAACCAGCTCATTTATACATGTACCAAGCAAGTTGTCCCTACGGTCCCCTTGAAGTCTTTCCCCTCTCACGTTAAACCTATGCCCTCTGCGTTTGGACTCCCCTATCCTGGGAATAAAGAAACTGACTAATCACCCTGTTGTTTCTCCTCACAACTTTATAAATTTGTATAAAGCCATCCCACAGCATCTCCTGCTCCAGGGAAAATAGCCTCAGCCCCTCCCTATGGTTCAAATGTTCCAATACTCAGAACACCCTTGTAAATCTTTGCTGAACTTGTTCAGGTTTCCCAACATCTTTCCTGTAGCAGGGAGACCAGAATGGAAAGCAGTCTGGGGATTCCAAAAGTGGCCAAACTAATATACTGTCCAACCGAACCATGATCTCCCAACTCCTATACTCAATGTACTGCCCAATAACAGCTAGCATACCAAATACACCTTCACCGACTTGTCTACCTTCAACTCCACTTTCAAGGAATTATCAACTCACTGCACAGTGTATTTGTTTGTGCACACTTCCCAGGGACTTGTCATTATGAGATTAAGTCCGATTGTAGTAACATATTTCTGAAATCAGGGAGAATAGAATTGAATGTAGTATTCTAAAACTGGCCTCACCAATGCCCAGTACAGCCATAACTGTAGCTGACTCCTATACTCAGTGACCAAATCCCTACAGTGTGGAAGCAGGCCATTCGGCCCATGAGACTATGCCAACCATCTGTACTTGTGTATTACCCCTATCCATGCCCCTCATGATTTTGCAAACCTCGATCAGGTCACCCATCAGCCTCTGATGCTCCAGAGAACACAGCCTACTCAACTTCTCCCAGGAGCTCAAATCCTCCAGTCCTGGCAACATCCTTGAAATTCTTTTCTGACCCCTTTCAAGTTTCACAATATTGTTTTGAATAATCCATACAAACCAGAATAATATGGATTATTCCAACAGTGGCCTAAGCAATGTACCGTGCAGCCGCAATATCATCTCCTAACTCAATTCTCTGGCCAATAAGGGAAATCATACCAAAAGCTGCCTTCACTATTCTATCTACCTGCGACTCCACTTTCAAGAAGCTATGAATCTTCACTCCGAGGTGTCTTTGTTCAGCAATGCTCCCGAGGACCTTAGCATTAAGTGTATAAGTCCCTACTGCAGCACCTCACATTTTTCTAAATTAAACTCCATCTGCCACTCCTCAGCCCATCTGATCAAGTTCCCATTGTACTCTGAGGTAATCTTTTTCACTGTCCACTACACCTCCAATGTTGGTGTGATCAGCAAACTTACTAACCATACCTCCTATGTTCGCATCCCAGAAATTTATATAAATGACAAAAAGCAGTGGATCAAGCAGTGATCATTGTGACACTCCACTGGTCATAGTCCTCAAGTCTGCAAAGCAGCCCCCCACCAGTCTGTCTTCTACCTTTGAGTCAGTTCTGTATCCACATGGCTGGTTTCCTCTGTATTCCATGAGATCTACCCTTGCTAACAGTCTCCCATGCGGAACAACTTACTGAAGTCCACGCAGAACATGTCCACCGCTCTGCCCTCATCAATCCTTTGTTACTTCTTCAAAAGACATTATTCCCTTTGGAAAACGTAACAGTTACAGCACCAGAATAATCAGCCCACCATGTCTATGCGGATCATAGAACATAGAAAAATACAGCGCAGTACAGGCCCTTCGGCCCTCAATGTTGCACCGACCGAATCCTACCTAACCTACACTAGCCCAATAACTTCCAAATGCCTATCCAATGCCCGCTTAAATGACCATAAAGAGGGAGAGTTCACCACTGCTACTGGCAGGGCATTCCATGAACTCACAACCCGCTGTGTAAAGAATCTACCCCTAACATCTGTCCTATACCTTCCACCTCTTAATTTAAAGTTGTGTCCCCTTGTAAGAGCTGACTCCATTAGCGGTAAAATGTTCTCAGTGTCTACCCTATCTAAACCCCTAATCATCTTGTACACCTCTATCGTATCTCCCCTAAACCTTCTTTTCTCCAATGAGAACAGCCCCAAGTGCCTCAGTCTTTCCTCATACGACTTTCCTACCATGCCAGGCAACATCCTGGTAAACCTCCTCTGCACTCGTTCCAATGCCTCCACATCCTTCCTATAGTATAGCACACAATACTCCAGATGAGGCCGCACCAGAGTCTTATACAACAGCAACATGACCTCAGGACTCCGGAAATCAATTCCTCTGCCAATAAAGCCCAGTACGCCATATGCCTTCCTCACAGCACTATTTACCTGAGTGGCAACTTTCAGAGATCTGTGTACCTGGAAACCAAGATCCCTCTGCTCATCCACACTACCAAGTAGCCTACCATTAGCCCAGTAATCCATCTTCTTGTTACTCCTACCAAAGTGAATGACTTCACACTTAGCTACATTGAATTCCATTTGCCACCTTCCTGCCCAGCTCTGCAACTTGTCTATATCCCGCTGTAACCTGCCACATCCTACCTCACTATCCACAACTCCACCGACTTTTGTGTCATCCGCAAACTTACGCACCCAGCTTTCAAGCCCCTCCTCTAGATCATTTATAATGATAACAAAAAGCAATGGTCCCAAGACAGATCCTTGTGGTTCACCGCTAGTAACTGCACTCCAAGATGAACCTATACCATCAACTACTACCCTCTGTCACCTTCCAGCCAGTCAATTCCTAATCCAAACCTCTAATGCACCCTCAATGCCATACCTCCGTAGTTTTTGCATTAGCCTACCATGGGGTTACTTATCGAACGCCTTACTAATATCAATATACACAACATCTACTGCTTTACCATCGTCCACCTCCTTAGTCACCTGCTCAAAGAACTCAATAAGGTTTGTGAGGCACGACCTGCCCTTCACAAAACCATGCTGACTATCCTTGATCACGTTATTCCTATCTAGATGTTCATAAATCTTATCCCTTACAATTCTCTCTAAGACTTTGCCCACCACAGAAGTCAGACTCACTGGCCTATAGTTACTCGGGCTATCCCTACTCCCCTTCTTGAACAAGGGGACCACATTCGCCATCCTCCAGTCTTCTGGTACTATTCCCGTTGACAATGACAACATAAAAATCCAGGCCAATGGCTCTACTATCTCCTCCCTAGCTTCCCAGAGGATCCTAGGATAAATGCCATCAGGCCCAGGAGACGTATCTATTTTCATCCTTTCCAGTATTCCCAAAACCTCTTCCCTATATACTTCAATGCCATCCATTCTAATCACTTGTGACTCAATATTCACACCAGCAACAGTGTCCTGTTCCTGAGTGAATACTGATGAAAAGTATTGATTTAGTGTCTCTCCAATCTCCTCCAATCATGATGCCATCCCAAACTAATTCCATCTGCCTATACATGATCCATATTCCTGCCAACCCATGCAAGCTTCTGTCTGCCCAAATGACTCAAAAATGTTGTGATTGTTTCTGCTTTTACCATCTCCCAGGAGAGTACATTCTAGTCAACTACCACCTTCTGCTTAAGAAACTTGCCTGACATATCTCCCTTTAAACCTGCACAGATATTGTTGGAAAGGCCCAGCAGGTCATGCAGCATCTGTGAAGAAAAATCTGTTACTATTTCAGGACCGGTCACCCTTACTCAGAAACATTAACTCTAATTTCTCTTCAGAGATGCTGCTGGACCTGCTGAGCGTTTTCAGAAACTTCTGTTTCTCTTTCTGGGTGACAGCATCTGCAGTTGTTTTGGTTTTCATTTCCTTTAAACTGCCTCCTCTCCTCTTAAATATGTGGCTCTAGAATTTGTCACTTCCACCTTGGAAAAAAGATTCTCATTATTCTCTCTGCGCCTCTCTGGCTGAAGAAATGTCTCCGCATTTCTGTTCTAAATTGACCCCCTCTAATTCTAAGGCCGTGTCCACGGGTCCTAGTCTCCTCACCTAACGGAAACAATTTCCCAGCGTCCACCTTTTCCAAGCCATGTATTATCTTGTACGTCTCTATTAAGTCTCCCCTCAATCTTCTAAACTTCAACGAATACAATCCCAGTATCCTCAGCCGTTCCTCATATGTTAGACCTGCCATTCCAGGGATCATCCGCGGGAATCTCCGCTGGACACGTTCCAGTGCCAGTATGTCCTTCCTGAGGTGTGAGGACCAAAACTGGACACAGTACTCCAAATGGGGCCTAACCAGAGCTTTATTGAGTCTCAGTAGCACATCTCTGCTTTTGTATTCCAACCATCTTGAGATAAGAGACAACATTGCATTCGCTTTCTTAATCACGTACTCAACCTGCATATTTACCTTTAGAGAATGCTCGACTAGCACTCCCAGATCCCTTTGTACTTTGGCTTTACTAATTTTCTCACCATTTAGAAAGTAGTCTATGGTTTTATTCTTTTTGACAAAGTGCAAGACCTCGCACTTGCTCACGTTAAATTCCAACAGCCATTTGCTGGACCACTCTCCCAACCTGTCTAGATCCTTCTGTAGCCTCCCCACTTCCTCAGTACTACCTGCCTATCCACCTAACTTCGTATCATCGGCAAACTTCGCTAGAATGCCCCCAGTCCCCTCATCCAATTCATTAATATATAATGCGAATAGCTGTGGCCCCAACACCGAACCCTGCGGGACACCGCTCGTCACTGGCTGCCATTCTGAAAAAGAACCTTTTATTCCAACTCTCTGCCTTCTGTTAGACAGTCAATCCTCAATCCATCCCAGCAGTTCACCTCGAACACCATGGGCCCTCACCTTGCTCAGCAGCCTCCCGTGTGGCACCTAATCAAAGGTCTTTGGAAAGTCTAGATAGACCACATCCACTGGGTTTCCCTGGTCTAACCTACTTGTCACCTCTTCAAAAAATTCCAACAGGTTTGTCAGGCATGACCTCCCCTTACTAAATCCATGTTGACTAGTTCTAATCAGACTCTGCTCTTCCAAGAATTTAGAAACCTCATCCTTAATGATGGATTCTAGAATTTTACCAACAACCGAGGTTAAGCTGATTGGCCTATAATTTTCCATCTTTTGCCTTGATCCTTTCTTGAACAAGGGGGTTACAACAGCCATCTTCCAATCATCCGGGACCTTTCCTGACTCCAGTGACTCTTGGAAGATCTCAACCAATGCCTCTGCTATTTCCTCAGCCACCTCTCTCAGAACTCTAGGGTGTATCCCATCGGGGCCAGGAAATGTATCAATTTTAAGACTTTTTAACTTTTCTAGCACTATCTCTTTCGTAATGGCAACCATACTCAACCCAACCCCGTGACTCTCTTTATTTTTTGGGATATTACTCACGTCTTCCACTGTAAAAACTGACGCAAAGTATTTGTTAAGTTCTCCTCCTATTTCCTTATCTCCCATCACTAGGCTTCCTGCATCAGTTTGAAGGGGCCCAATGTCTACTTTTGCCTGTCGTTTGTTTCTCATGTACTGAAAGAAACTTTTACTATCATTTCTAATATTACTGGCTAGCCTATCTTCATATTTGATCCTCTCATTTCTTATTACATTCTTTGTTATCCTCTGTTTTGCTTTTGTATCCTTCCCAATCTTCAAATTTCC
Organism: Hemiscyllium ocellatum; assembly: GCF_020745735.1. Taxonomy (NCBI): domain Eukaryota; kingdom Metazoa; phylum Chordata; class Chondrichthyes; order Orectolobiformes; family Hemiscylliidae; genus Hemiscyllium; species Hemiscyllium ocellatum. The sequence continues at coordinate 3,318,959 of NC_083454.1, forward strand.
GACTGTTCTTGGCCACTTTATAGGACCTCTCTTTTTCTTTAATACATTTCCTGACTTCCTTTGTCAGCCATGGTTGTCTAATCCTTCCCCGGTTAATCTTTCTTTTCTTGGGGATGAACCTCTGTATATTGTCCTCAATTATACCTACAAACTCCTGCCATTTTTGCTCAACTGTCTTCCCATGTGATCCAGATGCCTTGTACTCTGAGGTAATCTCTTTCACTGTCCACTCCAACTCCAATTTTGGTGTCATCTGTAAACTTCCTAACAATACCTCTTATGTTCACATCCAAGTCAATGATATAAATGACGAAAAGTAGTGGACCCAGCACCGATCCTTGTGACACTCCACTGGTCACAGGCCTCCAGCCTGAAAAGCACCTCTCAACCACCATCCTCCGCCTTTGACCTTTGAGCCAGATCTGTATCCAAATGGCTAGTTCTCCCTGTATTCCATGAAATCTAACCTTGCTAACCAGTCTCCCATCGGGAACCTTGTCAAACTCCTGACTGAAGGTCTTGCAGATCATGATCACTGCTCTGCCCTCATCAATCCTTTTTGTTACTTCTTCAAAAAACTGACTCAAGTTCATGAGATGTGATTTCTCACACACAAAGCTGTTAATAATATTCAGGACTTAACTCTGTAAACTGGGGTCTGTGTCATCCAGTTATGGGTATTCATATTCTGGATAAAGTTCACGTACACCTGCTTTGTGTTAGTGACTATGTGTTGAGTCTTGTTAATATCACCAACACAGGTGAGTTCCTTTGGAAAGGCAGTCCCTATAACCCTAATCCCCCTCCCATCTGCTCTATCCCCTCCATCCCCACCGTAGACAGTAAGTGGGAGGAGCTCATGGAGTTTCCATGTGAGTGAGATTGAGAACATCTTCCCTTCTTTCCACTAGCCCACCCAGAAATGATGGTAGTGTCGTTACCTCTGGACCATGAGGATCCGGTTCAGAGTTGAGTAACAGTATCTTTGAAGAGGCTGATTAGTAAACGTGCCCAAGCCAACTGCCCATACTGTCTCCCAGCTGTCCCTGCCTGAGCCTCAACAGAACCTTCCTGTAGTTTCTCTCCTGTCAGACTCTCCCATTGCTCAGTTTGTTCAGGGTCCCCACTTGCTGCAGCACTGATCCTGTCCCTCACTGACCTGTCCATGCCCCCGTGTCCCTCCTTGTTCATTCATTCTTTGCAATCCCATTGTCCCATTCCTCCAGCCCCGCCCGCTCCACCCTATTGGGCAGCGGCTGCTGTCAATCACCTGGGCTCCTGTGTGATCTGGAGCATGAGCTGTCAGAGGGGAGACCAGTACACAGGCGCGGTGCTGGCCAATTGGCCACAGGGTGGGTCAGTGCCAGGGAGGGAGGCTATGGGTGTGTGGGATTAATCTATCATTGGCAGCTCCCTATCTTCCTCCACTGGGAACAGGACCCGGGGAATAGCCCCGCTCCTGGTATCCTGACGAGTGGTCAGAGTATGAATGGGGGAGGATTTTGCAGAAAGTTACCAGAACATATTTTGTAAAAATTCAGGATTGTTATGGAAAGGGACAAGGATGGGCTTGCAATTAGAGTTCTAATTTGGTTCATTTCAGTTCAACTAGATATGATTTTGCCATTGTGCAGGATGCAGTGTGTGCAGGATGGTTCTCATCAGAGGGTGGAGGTGGGGAATATAAATGAGAGGTTGCAGATTGATTTTTCCCCAATGTGATTCCGACCAGGAAGGAAACCCAGGGACCTGGGGGGAGGATTCACCAACACCCGGGAGGGTCTGAGTCAGGATCATTGATTTGGTTCTTAGTCTGCAGACAAGAGCTAGGTAACTGAATTCAAGGAGAGGAGAGAGATTGTGAAAACTGGGTGTGGAGGGAAGGAGTGAGGAGATTGGTTTGGTCTTCAGTTAACAAGAGAGAGAAATTGTGAGACTGAGATTTAAAGCTTTGTGGGGAACAAGAAAACTACAATGTAATAGTATCATTATCTTATGAAGTTCCATCCTGTATGAACAGTGATGAGTTGTTTTCTCTGTTGTAGGGTACTGAAAGGGTGGATTTGTGGATGAAAAATTCAAATTAAGCTTCATGTTCAGACCTGATGGTTACTGGATCCGTGCCGATCTGAATATCATTGGCCTTTTCATCTGGAAGGAAAGGTGTGTATTCTGTCCGTGGACAATATTTCAAATGTCAGTGTGTCTGGAAAAATTACTGCGACACAGCCAAGTCCATGTTCGCAAAGTTTCTAGCTTTGAATGGAGGCTGTTTATCAGGATTATCTCCATGGCAACGGCAGTTTAAAAAGTCTAGTTCAATTCAGCACATTGTTTTAACATCGCACCCCACCCCCACACCCCCCCGGGACTCACTTCAGTACATGACAGGCGCTTCAGTTTCAGTGGGATTGTCTGTCAGGATTCTGATGTGGAGGAGACGGTGATGGAGTGGAGTGTACAAAGTTATAGATCTCACAACACCAGATTATAGTCCAACAGGCTTTTTTGGAAGAACTAGCTTTCCGAGCACGGCGTAATTTTTAACTTTATCAGGTCTATCTCTATGATGACAGACTTCTTCAGTTAAGTACTTCAATAATCAGTGGGCGGCACGGTGGCACAGTGGTTAGCACTGTTGGTTCACAGGGTCAGTGACGCGGGTTCAATTCCCGCCTCTGGCGACTGTGTGTTAGGTGAAGGGGTAAATGTAGGAGAATGTTTCTGGGTGCGTTACGCTTCGGCGGGTCGGTGTGGACTTGATGGTCCGTAGGGCCTGTTTTCATACTGTAAGTAATCTAATCTAATTACATAGGCCACATATTCCCCTTTAGCAATATCAACTGCTATTCTGGCCCTCGGGTTAGCTACTCGTCACTTTTCTCCCCCAATCTCATTTAGCTTTCTGTTGATCTTTAAAGTTTTTTTCTAATCTCCAAGTTTCTCGCTGATCATTGCCAATTTGTATGCCTTCTGCTACAATTTGATAGCCTACCTTATTTTCTTAGCCACTCATGGCAGATTTTTCCTTTTCCTACACTCCTTCCTGTTCACTGATATATGTTTTTGCTAACCACTTTGAAAAATTGCTTTGATATTTCTCCACTGGCCGTCAACTACCCCATCGTAAACTCTTCGCTTCCAGTTTACATTAGCCAACTCCTGTCTCATCCTATTGTAGTGTCCTTTGTTTAAGCACAGGATCTTGAGACTGGATTTAATCTTCCTGCTTTCCATCTGTATTCTAAATTCATTCATACTTATCACAAGGCCTTTATCAGATTACAAGGTGAGGGGATGTTACCTGGGTGTTTTGGTTTTCATTATCAGAGACCTTAACTTTGTAATGAAGTACAGGATAGATATTCACAACAGAGTAATCTGGACGGTGTGAATGTCCTACACAGTCTAAAACCATAAATCACTGTCTCCCCTCAGTTTAAAATTGCAAAATCATTATCTCCTACACGCTTCCTCACTATCTAAGTTTGGAATGCTAATCCACCTGATTATCCTGCATTTTCCGAACATCTAGGGCGGCACGGTGGCACAGTGATTAGCACTGCTGCCTCACAGCGCCAGGGACCTGGGTTCAATTCCCGCCTCAGGTGACTGACTGTGTGGAGTTTGCACATTCTCCCCGTGTCTGCGTGGGTTTCCTCCGGGTGCTCCGGTTTCCTCCCACAGTCCAAAGATGTGCGGGTCAGGTGAATTGGCCGTGCTAAATTGCCCGTAGTGTTAGGTAAGGGGTATATGTAGGAGTATGGGTGGGTTGCGCTTCGGCGGGTCGGTGTGGACTTGTTGGGCCGAAGGGCCTGTTTCCACACTGTAAGTAATCTAATCTAATCTAAAAAAAAATCTAATCTCCTTGAGTGAACGTTGTGATTTTTGGATTCAGCTTTCCAGTTATTAACGTAAGAAGCTGAGCACTGGGCACAGGAGAGGCAATGCAGCCTTTCGATGATGATTGAGCTCACCTCGGTCTCAGCTGGGTTTTCCCACCTGCTCTCTCTCATCCTTCAACTCATTACAAATTCAACATCTGTATCTCTTCATTAAATCTGCTTATTTTCCAGGCATCCACCGCATTTTGAATAGGGAATTCCACAGATTCACAGCGCATTGAGATATTTACATTCTTCTTCATGAGAATAGAATAGAGTCCCTCCAGTGCAGAAACAGGTTATTCATCCATCGAGTCCACACCAACCCTATGATGAGCACCCTATTCAGACCCACCCATTTACCATGTTTAATGGCTTAACCGGCACATGCATGAACACTGTGGGCAATTTAGTTTGGCCAATTCACCTCACCTGCACATATTTGGACTGTTGGAGGAAACTGGAGCACCCAGAGGAAACCCACGCAGACATGGGGAGAACGTGTAAACTCCACACAGTCACCTAAGGCTGGAATCAAACCCGGGTCCCTGACGCTGTGAGGCAGTGGTGCTCGCCAATGAGCCACCTCTGCTTAAAATCTGCTGCCCCTTATTAACCTCCCCGCCCCGCAATTGGCTGAATCTGTGCTCTTTATATCAGAAATCAGGTTGTGGAAGCAGATGTCTCAGTAAAACCCAGTGACAGCCCGTGTGTCCTGTGTGTCTGGATGGGGATCCCAGACCTAACACCTTCCACCCCGCACTTTACATTAACTTTCCAGAGACAGGGCTCCAGTGGCTTCATGGGGACTACAACTCCCACAATCCCTGAGGCAGGGACCACAAGTGTGTGGGGAAGCTCGCCACTGCACATGTACAGAATATGGGCTGATTTTGGAGCATGTGCGTTGGGGTAACTAGCGGAAAGTACTTCATATTGTGATTGGCTGGAGGACGAACATATCGGTTGGGGGGCGGGGGGTCAAAGTGTCACCACACCCATGTGGGGTCAAAGGCCATCCCCAACTCGTCATAGCACTGGGAATTGACCAATGGGAAACAAAGAAGGATCTGACGCATTCTGCCAGACTGAAGGTTTCTCTTCTGTCCAGGATCTGCCACCTCCCTTTCTATTTCCTTTTGTTTCATTCTGCTGTTACATTATTGACTTGCAGCAACTGAAGGGAAAGGAAGTGAACCCAGAAAGGGTGCAGAGTCTAACCAGGGACGGGAAGTGGTGGCATGGATCTGTTTATCAGCAACTCCATGAGAATGGCAAGCGTGTACATTAGGGGATAGCAGAGGCAGAATGGTGGGATAGAGTAAGTGGGCTGGAGGGTTACAGCTTCGGGGGAAGAAAGGGGAAAAAAGATAATGCAGAGAAACTAGAATTGTCTGTTCTGAATTTCTAATCTGTACCTATTCCTTTATACAGGGTGCGAGATGGTGAAGGTTTGCAGACTGAAATCTGTTACTGAAGGATGATGAGGGATGCTGAGTGCATCCTCCAGGAGGCAGCACCATCACATTACTCCTGCCTACACCCACAGAGTAACACCGCAACGTCACTGGAACAAAAGGCAGTGAAACCAAAGGAGGACTTAGATGTAGTTCTTCGCGGTAAAGTCATGAAAGGGGATTGGAACACAGCAGGAACAGGAGACTGAGCTGGATGGTCAGCTGTTTCCCATTGAATGGTGGAGCAGGATTGAAAGGCCGAATGGTCTCCTTCTGCTGCTATCTCCCAGGTTATGTATACAGCCATGGAGCCCAGGTAGGAAGGCGTTGGCAGGGATTCTCCAGGAGATTGCACTTCCACATCAGTTTTCAGTGAGCGATGGTTTGATGGATTTTATTTAACATTTATCTTTAACACAATGTTTGTAAATTTTGGTTTTAAAATGTTGTCAAAGTTTTTTGCACAGCAAATAAAGTAAAAGAAAATAAATTAAACTGTCTGAATAAAACAGTTTTAAAACTTTCAACCTGTGTAAAACAACATTTTGTCTATTCACTTTTCAGCTACTCAAGCTCCAGGGAAATATTCCCTCCCTGTATGAACCTTTGGTTTGATTTAACTGTTTTTCAGTTCTCGTCCTGTGAGCTGTGAAGCGTTCTTTTTCCCCATTTCTCCTACCCAGAAATGTTATCACAGCAACCTTCCCACCATCAAAATCATCATTACACCATTTTGCTTTTGGTTAACATATAATCACCAGCAGTGCAAAAGTGAGGACCACAGTTGCTGGAAACCAGAGCTGGGATTAGAGTGGTGCTGGAAAATGGCTTTTACCAAAATGTTGATTTTCCGGCTCCTCGGATACTGCCTGACCTTCCGTGCTTTTCCAGCACCACTTTAATCTAGACATATCATCACCAGCAGGAAACCATTTGTGTAACCAATTGAATATTTCCAAACAAAGTCCATTACGAGCCAAGGAAACCAATTCAGAGTGATAGAGTGGGAAGGGATGAAATCAAAGTAGAGTTGTGGGGATAAAGCACTATATCCCCTGCGGTGCCCACCTCTATCTAAAGGCATCGAGAGCATTGATACACACCACATGCTCCTCCAAGGACACCGTGCTGTGTAGCCTTTATCCTCAATCATAGAATAGAATCCCAACAGTGTGGAAGGAGAGCATTGGCCCATCAAACCCCACCAACCATCTGAAGAACATCTGAACCACTGCACTCCATCCCTGTCACACTGCATTTCCAAATGCTGATACACCTAGTCTGCACAATCCTGGATACTGTGGACAAAGTAGCACATCTAATCTTTGGACTGTGGGAGGAAACCAGAGCACCTGGAAGGGACCCACGTTGTCATGGGGAGAATGTTGGAAATCCACATTGACCAAGGCTGGACTCCAACCTTGTACCTGGTGCTGTGAAGCAGGAGTGCTATAATCACAACTTAAATCAAAACAGATGATCCCTGCTCATTGTCACATTGCTGTTTGTAGAGACATCTTGCCCAGAGAGACATCCTGAGGTTTATAAAGTGGCACTGTAAGTTCAGTCAACTCTAGCCCAGTTAATGTGGTTAACAACAACAACATCAATACTACAACAGTGTCATCATGTACAAGGTCCACTCCTGACTCTGATGAACAGTAACATCAAAGTCAGAGTCTTGCCAGTGGAGGACCACTTCCCTGTGAGCACTCACTGGTCTCTCAATAACGTTAAAGACTCAGAAAAATCCCTTGTCACACAGAAGGGTGAACAGCTCCGACGCAGTGTGAACCCACTGGGGTCTCAGTGGGCAGGATGAATCACTGAATCCCTTCTCTCACACTGAGCATCTGAATGATCCCTCACCTGGGTGAGCTCACGGGGGGTTGGGGGGGGGGGGCAGGATGAATCACTGAATCCCTTCTCTCACACTGAGCATCTGAATGGCCTCTCCCCTGTGTGAGTTCACTGGGGTCTCAGCAGGTGGTGCATTTGAGTAAGTCTCCCCCCACACTGGGAACAAGTGAATGATCTTTCCCCAGAGTGAGCTCGCTGGCGTTTAAGCCGGTCAGAGGACTGAGTGAATCCTCTGATTGAGCAGGTGAATGGCCTCTCCCCAGTGGGAATGCACTGATGTCTCAGCTGGTGAGAGATTTGAATGAATCCTTTCTCACACATGGAACAGCTGTAGGGTCCAAACCCACTGTGCCATCTATGGTGCCTCAGCAGATTGTAAGATCGAGTAAACCCTTTCCCATGCGTGGGGCAGGTGAACGGCCTCTCCGCAGTCTGACTATGTCGGTGAGGGTCCCACTGGGAGGTGGAAGCGAATTCCTTATTCTGATTGAACCCGTCCTCCTGTTTCTCTCAGTTGTTATTGACAATCTCATTCCCCTCACACCAGAACCTGTTCCAGAGAGGGTTCCAGAACAGGCAGAATGGTCAGCTGCAGCTGGTCACCTGACCGGTCACTGGTCCTGAAACGTGCACTCTCCACAGATGCTGCCAGACCTACTGAATTTTTCCAGCAATTTCTGTTTTTATTTCTGACTTCCCAACATTTGCAGATGTTTAGTTTTCCAATACTCATCTTCTCTGTTGCAGAGGTGTTTACTGATGAAATTAAAGGGTTTCAAAAATTGTACGTTAAGTCACACATCAGCTATGATCATCATGAATGGCAGAGCAAAGTTGAGGGGCTGAATGGCCTCCTCCTGTTCCAATGAAAGTTGTCCATCGTCAGCTTGTGGTAACATTTCCCCTCACTGCTCACTTCACCTCCATGTCTAACACACTGTTACTGACTGAACAAACCTCTTGTGTTTGAACTAAACCTGCTAATGTTCAGTGGCTCCCTCTCCTGCCTCCTGGGTTTAATTCTCACCGTGGAGTGCTGTCTCATATTACTGCAGGAATGCCAACAAGGATTAATCCTGGAGTCTGTATCCGCTGCGATCCACTATCACCGTTTATTTCCTTCTTCCTCTTTCATTCTGTCGATTGAACTCCTGGTTTCAATCCAATCTCCTGTCAAGCTCTTCAACATGTCCATGTGGGTGGACTAGAGGCAGCTGGGATGAAGGGAAGTGGGGATTAGGCGGAAGTACGCGGAGCGGTGATAGCAAAGAGAATTCTCATTGTAACAGCAGAGTTTCTCCGTGACCCAGTGAGTGGTGAGGCACCTGAGTTTGTGGGGGGAGACAGATTCAATCAGGGATTTGGTAAGACACTCAGACATTGACCTGTCCATCTGATTGTAAACTCAGACAGATAGTAAGCAAGATGCACATTTAGATCGCACCTTTGATGATCTGGAGCAATGAAACATGCTTCCAACCCAATGATTTCAACCTCAAATCTCTGAAAACACAGACACAAAGCTTTCTACTTGTACCAGGCTGTCTCTGAGCCTCCTCTTTCCTTGAGAAAAGCGTTTCGAACTGTTCAGCCTTTCCTGGTGATTATAACCACTATGTTCCTGTAAGATTTGTGACTGAACCTTTTATTTTCCTCTTCCTTGTGAGTGATGAAAGTAGCAAAAACAGTTCCTGACCTGTGAGGGGTTTCGGTTGGAGTATTTATATTTACACGTTCATTCCCACCCTCACATTCAGTGTGAAATTGATGTAAAACTGAAGGGAAGGAGTGAGTGAGCACCCACAGAACCATAAAGGAAGCATATGTATCTGAGTTGAATGAACCTACTCTAAGATCAAACTAACCAACACGCCCTTCATTTACTGTCATCCATGTGCCTATCCAAGAGTCGCTCAGAGTCGCTGATGGATCTGAATCTACTACCACCACTGGCAGTGCAATCCATGCACCCACCACTATCTATAAAGAAACTATCTCTGACATCACTGTTAAAAATATGACTTTTGCTCATTTCAATGATCTGTGTAATCCCAGCCTTATAAATTTAGAAAAACCTAATTACTTTCCTTGCAACAATTCCTGTTCATTTTTTCAGATAGCACAGTCAAACAGCAAGATGAAATTTATCATTATTCTTAAGTATGCTAATAGAATTTTGAAAATCTATATGTTGCTAATATATAATAATTATTCATTTTATTCCACAGAATATAGAACAGTACAGCACAGTACAGGCCCTTTGGCCACGATGTTGTTCCAACCTTTTCTCCTACTCTAAGATCAAACAAACCAACATGACCTTCATTTACCATCATCCATGTGCCTATCCAAGGGTCGCTGATGGATCTGAATCTACTACCACCACTGGCAGTGCATTCCACGCACCCACCACTATCTATGAAGAAACTATCTCTGACATCTCCCCACAACTTCCCCCATTCACCTAAAAATTATGCCACTTTGTGGGGAAAACTCTTTCATTATCCATTCAATCTATGCCTCTCATCATCTTATAAAAATCTATCAAGTAAACTCTCATCCTCTTTCACTGCAATGACCAAAGCCCCAGCTCCCTCAACAATTTTTTCATAAGACATGCATTCTAGTACAGGCAGCATCTTGGTAAATCTCATCTGCACCTTTTCTAAAGCTTCCGCATCCAATATCTAATGAGGTGATCAGAACCGAACACAAGATTCCAAGTGTAGTCTCACCAGGGATCCATAGAGCCACAGCATAATCTCGTAGCTCTTAAACTCAATTTCCCTCCGAATGAAAACGAACACACCATACACCGTCTCAATAACCCTATCACCTTGGATGTCAGCCATGAGGGATGTATGGACGTGCACCCCACGATCCCGCTGTTCCTCCACATTATCATGAATTCTGCGTTTAATCCGAAAATATGCACTCAAATTTGAAATTCCAAAATGAATAACTTCACACTTTCCCGGGTTGTGTGTACTCCCAGTTGTACTCCATCTGCCACTTCTCAGCCCAGCTCTGCCAATGTCCTCTAGCAACCTACAAAAGCCCTCCACACTATCGACAACTCCACCAACCCTCGTGTCATTGGCAAACTTCCTAACCCACCCTTCTACTTCCTCATCCAAGTCATTTATAAAAATCACAAAGAGCAGAGTTCCCAGAACTAATCCCTCCAGAATACTACTGGTCACCATGCTCCAGGCAGAAAACTATCCATGTTATCTCACCCTGTCTTCTATGGGCCAGCCAATGTATTATCTTACCAGGCAGGTTTCCCTCTATCCCATGCCTCATTACTTTCTAAACGAGCCAACCATGGGCAACCCAATCAAACACCTTGCTAAAATCCATATACACCACATCCACTACTCTGTCCTCACAAATGTTTTTGTCACATCCTCAAATAATTCAATACGTTTTGTGAGGCATAACCTGCTTCTCACAAAGCCATGCTGACCATCTCTAATCAGTCAATACTTTGCCAAATAATCATAAATTCGGTCTTTCAGGATCTTCTCCAATAATTTGCCCACAACTGATGTAAGACTGACTCATCGATGATTCCCAGGATTATCTCAATTGCCTTTCTTGAATAAGGGAATAATGTTTGCCACCCTCCAATCATCTGGTATGACTCCAGTGAACAGTGAGGATGCAAAGATCATTGCCAAAACACAGTGAACCCTTGCCTCCCTTCCCATAACAACCAAACGTATATCCTTTTTGGCCCAGGGGACATCCATCCCTGTGATTTTCCAATATTTTCAGCACATTCTCCGCCTTAACATCAACGTGTTCGACCATATCAGCCTGTTTCACGCTGTCCTCATGGGAACGAGGTCCCACTCACTCGTGAATACTGAAGCAAAGTACTCATTAAGGACCTCCCCTACCTCCTCTGACTCCTGGCACAAGTTTGCTTCTCTTATAGGGGTATACATGTGGAATTATGTCTCAGCACTGAATTAATATAAAGATATTGCAGTGTACAATCACTCGATTACTTTGAATATTGAGCTGTATTTTAACTGAGAAAACACAGTTGAATTGATTTGATTATATTTCACTTCATGCTAACATTTATTGCATTTCGAAGCACAATAAGCGTTTCCTTTTTCCATATATATAACTTACTTAAAATTCATCGCACATTTATGTACAGAAAATAGAATTAACATCTGCTTGTTCCTTTCTTTATCGATGACTGTTCATTTTGAATTTGTGGAAGTTGTACATTGTTGAAAGGAAGGGAGATTGCATTTTTAAAATCAAAGTACAATGATCATGCAGTTTTATCAATTTGTCTTTCAAAGAATTGTCATGAGATTCCTGTTTATTTAAGACCAGCATTGTATTGTTATTGTAAAATATTGTTTAATTTCCAGTCCATTACACACAGAAACTACCTAATTAATTCCCATTCGAATTACTACAATAAACAGCTGATTAGTTTTCATTTGTGTAACTACATTAAACATAATATTACAATCCTGCCCGTGCTGAGTGGGAACATTATGAAAGGAACTGTGAAGCTGTGGCAGTGTCTCTATTACTAGACCCGAGGGAAGGTTTCAAATCACACCTTCATCAGAAAAATATCAAGAGCTTCCGGAATGGTGATGAGAGAGCACCTAAGCACAGACTGAGTTGCTTTTCAATTCAACATTAGGTCTGCTTTTATCTATTATATCAATATTCACAAAATCTGATACTTCATTGTGCCAGATTACCAAGAAATATGTGTTGGAAACTTCATTTAGCCACTTTGCTTTTACAAAAGGCTTACATCTGCCCCTGTTTTCTCTAACTGAAAGAAATCTGAGGAGGATTTTCATTTTTAGGTAAAAAGGGGAGATGTTTCCCATTTAAATTAATGCTTCTTCGATTTGCCCCTTTTCGGTTTATGTGAGGTTTCATAATAATGCTCTACTTTCGGATGGTGGGGATACCTGAATCTAATTCTGTTGCTTATAAGTTCCTGGAGAATATTTGATAATTTTGCAGAATGAAAGATTACGATGACTAAATAATGAGATTGACTTTTTTTGTTGCAAAGGGGCAAGTCCAAAAAATTGAAACTCATTAAACATTATTCTCTCCTGCTATAAATTTGAAATAAAGTTGATGTCTACTTCAGTAAACTAACAAATACTACCACCTATTCCATATCAGTCAGCTGGTTACCTACTTTGTAACTAAATGTTGTGATTCATCTAAATATTACTCTGTCCTTTGATCAAAGTGAATTTGTAAATGTTCAGTTTATAAATTGTCAGAAACATGTTTTTATTTTTCCATTCACCTATTCATTTTGACCAATAGATTGAAATGTTTTGAAAATATTGGAGTTTGTTCATTTAAAAATAAGGTTTGCACATCGCTCACATATCTCATTTCTTGTATTAAGATTCAAAAATGTTTCCTGGTGGAATTCGAGTAAATTCCAAACATTTGTTGACTTCAAATAAGATCTTTAACACCCAGTTATCAATCTGTTGTTAATGTTTCAGCTGGTTACATTGACATTGATTAGGTTCTCATTCAGAGAGATCAATTAACAATTATAAACTATTTGCAGGACTATTCAATTGAAAGAGAGATACAGATGGGCAAATGTTTTTTTTTGGAAGGCATTGCTTTTTCATTTAAATGTAGGCTGTTCAAGAATTCTATCTCCCCTTCCATTGGTTTTCTTGTCGAGAATTTTAGTTCCTGGGCATTTTAATGTGTTCTGTACTTTGAGATTTGTATCCAATTTAAGAAGAAAAGGAGAAACAATTAACATGAAAACTTTAGTGAATAGAAAGCAAAGTAAATTAAATTGACAGAGGCAACTTTTAGTATAATCTCTGAATATTCAGTCAAATTTTTCTAATGTCAAGAGCGTGGTGCTGGAAAAGCGCAGCAGGTCAGGCAGCATTCGTGGAGAAGCAGAATCAACGTTTTGGGCACAAGCCCTTCATCAGGAATATTTCCTGATGACAGCCTAATGCCCGACAGGTCGATCCTCCTGCTCTTTGGATGTGCCTGCCCTTTTCCAATGCCACACTCTTGGCTCTGATCTTCAGCTTCAGCTTTCCTCACTTTCACCAAATATGTTTAATGAACATGAACTAAAAAGGTTAGCATCAGCAGTTGAACAAGACCAAGTTAACACATTTTTTTTCAATATTTATAGAGAAAACCTGTTTGAGAGCATGCAACAAATCAGATCGAACAACATCCCTTGCCGTTAGAACCCTTGGCCATTCATAATAAAGAATAATCAGGCTTTGAACAATCAGTGTGGTTTATAACTACTGAACTGAAATACCAGACGGACAACGATGGCATTTATTGGAGGGAATGATAGCCAGATCCTTACTATGATAGTGGTGATTAATCTCAGAAACAATAAGATATTTACTGAGATTATTACACTGAACAGTAATTAGATGGTCATGAAGATCTTTGTGTGGCTTCATGTGCAGTGTTTTGATTGAACATTGATTTCAGTAACATTGGGATATTTTATAAGATTGACAATTGACTGTTAAAATTAAGGTTTAAAGGCAACGTTTTTTTAAAATATCAGTTTCGTTTAGCGAAACACAATTCTAATTATACGGAATCCCTACTGTGTAGAAACAGGCCATTTGACCGAACAAGTCTTCACTGACATTCCAAAGAATAATCCACTCGGCACCATTCTGCTCTCAGATTACTGGACAATTACCCCTGACTAATGCACCCAACCTACACATCTCTGAACAGAACGTGCAGCTTAGCATGGCCAATTTACTTAATCTGCACATCTTTGGATTGTGGGAGAAAACCAGAACATGCAAACTCCACACTAACATGTGGCCAAGGATGGAATCAAACACATTTGCATAAAACTGTCAGACACAAGTGCTAACCACTGATCCTCTGTTCTCAATGCCCAGCCCCCATTCAAGAAATTAAATAAGTAAGAGACGTGCAAAACAAAAAATAAAAATCTCTAACAAATCACAAATGAACAATAATTAGAAAATTAATATGATCAAAGGACACAACAATATTCAGGTGAATTGCATTGTTTAATTACAAATTTGGAATTAGCTAACTAATGAATAACGGGAATTGACATTTGTTTATTTCACTGATGAAGAAATTGCCTTGCTTTTCATCTTTGTAACACTGCAGAATAGGATTTATGTGCCTGAAATGTTTGAATTAAGCTCTTTCTAACAAAAGAAATCAGTACAATCACATTGTTTTATTTGCATCTTTAAGACTCAAACATTATCAAGTACTTTCCCGGAATTTAGAACCAGCAAAATTAGTTAATTTGGTTGCTTGGGAAGTCGAAGAGAATAAACAGCAGATTCTATGAATTAGTCATTCAATGTGATTATTCAGCTGAAGACAACATCCCTTCAAAAATGCTCAACTTCGAAAAATTCAAAATGCATTGTCACTGTTTAATGAAACAATACAGAGATGTTAACTCTTTTACATTTGACTTATCAAAACTCATGAATTTTACATGACTTTGTTGCATGAAAAATACTTAAATCTTATTGTGATTAGAAGTACAATAAATGTTTGCATTCAACTATGTTTCTGTGGGTAAAATAAGAAGTAATTCCACATTTACAGCAAATACTGGATTGAATGATTATTATATATGAGTAACCTGATGAAGGAGCGTCGCTCCGAAAACTAGTGTGTTTCCAATTAAACCTGTCAGACAAATCTCATAACCTGGTGTTGTGAGATTTTTAACTTTGTACACCCGAGTCCAACACCAGCATTTCCAAATCAGATCAACCATGAGTTCGTTGAATGGTTTTGCAGACTCCTTTCGCTGAATAGCATACTTCCACTTGGTTTAACATTTCGTCTAACGCCTTATTTTATTCATAAGTTCAGAATTGTGAGGGGATGGGATGAAGTGACAGAAAAGGTTCATTAAACCGATCAGACAGAGCAGGAACAAGGCTCATAAACTCAGGAAGAAGAAATGTGCTGTGGCCTGGGGGCAACAAATGAGACTGGGCACAGCACAGGCGGCTGTGTACAGAAGCTGCGATTGCTGAAGGAAGTTGCTACATCTTTTATAGTTGTCAAGTCAGTGATCACGCTGGATGTTGGATCGTTGTATAATTCACAGACAGCAGAAATTTGTGAAAGGATGAAATGTTTGATTCATTGGAGAAATTTTCTGTGGTTCCAAATCCGAGTGAATGTTTGAAATATGAATCAGATCTTTGTGTGAAGGGTTAGGTTAAAATACTCATGAACAATCCAACTGGATAAACCTGTGCTCCCGATCTGTAGTATGTGAACGCATGTGATGAAAGCAGGAAGTCGTTCTCCAAGCAACTGGTCACTTCCTATTCATTATGTAATATCTTCCATTCACAATAAATAAAAATCCACTCAGTTCAATATACAATGCTTTAGGTGGAATATTATGACAAATCTTTCAAAATACAGACTTTTGGAACCGAATCTTATTCAGCTGCACACATTAAAGGAATTTCTTTACATTTAAAGTCAACTAATTTAGACATTGATTCCCCACAACTTCCGACTGACTACACCCCATCCCTGCACCTTTACCTCTCCACACGCTGTGTCTCCCCTTGTGAAATTTATTCCTTGCATGTCAACAAATGTGCCTTTCAAAATATTTTGAAAACCAGATTCTCGGAGTGACAGCGATTCTGTTCACATCATTTCTTTCTCCTTCAAAGGTTTGGTTAAAGGTATTGAACACCAGATATCTAGATGTTTACTGACTTGAAAGATGGAATTTTCCACCTATTTACTCTGACCAAACATTTCATAACCTGCAAAAAAAACATTAAGTCTTCCTTGGTTCAAAGATAACTGTTCTCGGTTTTCCAAGAAGACAAATGAATAAAATTTCATCTTCAGTACACCCCCATCAGCATCTTCTCTAATGGCTTTACACCCCAGTAAACCCCATCATTATCAATTCATGGAATCACAGAATCCTACAATGCAGAAAGAGCATTTCAGTCAATCGGGCCGGTATCGATGCTCTGAAGAGCATCTCACCTAGACCCACATCCCCTCCCTATTTCCATATATTTCACCTGAAGAAGGGGATTCCCTCCCCCCTTATGATTTCAAATAAACCTGTTGGAGTATAATCTGACGCCCTGTGATTTCTGACCTTATCCCACATTTCCCATGGCTAATTCACTTAACTTACTTAATTCACTCCCTGGACACGAGAGGGCAACTTAACTTTGCAAATCAACCCAACCCTCCCTCTGAAAACCAGTGCGAATTACTGAGAAAACGTTCTGTCATTCTGAGTAAATGCTGTATCATTTTGCAATGGTTTTATACCGTGGTAACAGCCTCATCAGAATAAATGAAACCAAATTCAATGTATCGAAACGGTACTCTGTCCTGTACAATTTCATTCGTGCTGCGGGAAATGTTTCTGCACTCATATTTGAATGTGTTTACGTTGTTTCATCCTGAGCTTGCTGCTTCTAGTAAACACTTCAATCCGGAATAAGTCTTTCAAATACTTTTCATTCCAACACAGTCACAAGGTGAAGTTTGCAGAAGGCACGTGTTTGGCTGTTCACTGACACAGCCTTCCTGAGAGCTGCAGTCCTTCCCCACCTTTATTCAGGCAGCACTGTCCTTCCTGTGAAATGCCCCAAATAGAATAGAAGGACAAGTATCAATACCTGCACTTGGGAAGGAGCGACAGTTTTAAAATATTTACACTGTCCCCAGGGGAGAATTGAGTCCTGTGACAGGCGGGGATACTAACTACTATACTACCGAAGACAAGAGTGTCAAAGGAGGCCCTTCAACCAATTATGGCCACACTTCTCAAATACAACTGCCTAATGAACTGAATCACATTTCACAATTCTTACTCTACAGTCTTGTATGTCTTGGCATCACAAGCTCACATCTGAATATTTATTCAGGTTGTAAGGGTTTCTGTCGCTCTGAACAATGCAGACAGTATATTCCAAATTCCAACCACCCACTGGCTGATAAAGCTTTTTTGCACATCTTCGCGACTGCGCCACTCAGTTCCTCTGATTCTGGGGCTGGGAAGTGGGACTATGTGGCCGCAGTGGTTACTGCCTTGTGTGGGGAAACTGGTGAAGTAGACAGTGCTACACTGCATTACTATTGAAGCATACATTTCAACAACACCTGCACTGTTCCCGGAGTTTTTGATGTTTTGGAGAAATCTACTTATCTCAGCCTTCAGCATATTAATGATGGAATCACCACAGCTTCTGGGGGAACCGACATTAAACAGTCAGGCCATCTGCGTTCCCACATATCTGCCACTGTTCGCTTCGCACTGATATTGTGCATTTAGTGCGCTACCTAACATTTCTTATGAGACTGTACTTATTGCACACTGTCAGCGCACTCATCTATGGAATACCGTGAAAGTATAGTGGTTAGTACTCTGCGTTGTGGCCGCAGCAACCTAGGTTCGAATCCGAGTCACGACAGTAATTGCTCTATTTGCTGCAGCTCTTGGGAAACACAAAGGAATCAGTTGTTTGGATAAGGTAATTTTTTCCAAAGTGATGATCTTTTCCCTTCAAATTCTGCTCGCTCACATCTCTGTGTTTCATATATCAGAATTCCAATCCACCCGTTCTCAGAGAGTTCACTCCCTCCTAGATCACTAACTGAACGTTTCATCCCACACCCCATTACATTAATTTAGAGATGCCGGTGTTGGACTATGGTGTAAAAAGTTAAAAATCACACAACACAAGGTTAGAGTCTAACATATTTAACTGAGCACTAGTTTTCGGAGCGCTGCTCTTTCATCATGTGGTTGTGGAGTCATTTACTGTTTCATTAAGGCACTGCACAATACAACACTGACTCTCACATTGATACCATTCAGTCTGTGCTGCTGCGGTCACCTTTGCTGGATGAACGTGCCCCAACCCCACCATCGGGACCTGCAGATCAGTTGATCCATTTGGTTACGGCTGTTGGAGGCCAATCCTCAGGTAGCAGCTTTTACTGATATGGACTTGCGATTATGGGCGGTCAAGCTCAGGAAATCATAATCATAATCATAATCATATATTCTGTCTTTCAGAATCCTCTCCAATCATTTGCCCACAACTGATGTAAGACTGACTCATCGATGATTCCCAGGATTATCTCAATTGCCTTTCTTGAATAAGGGAATAATGTTTGCCACCCTCCAATCATCTGGTATGACTCCAGTGGACAGTGAGGATGCAAAGATCATTGCCAAAACACAGTGAACCCTTGCCCTCCTTCCCATAACAACCTAACGTATATCCTTTCTGGCACAGGGGACATCTACCCCTGTGATTTTCCAATATTTTCAGCACATTCTCCGCCTTAACATCAACTTGTTCGAACATATCAGCCTGTTTCACGCTGTCCTCACGGGAACGAGGTCCCACTCACTCGTGAATACTGAAGCAAATTACTCATTAAGGACCTCCCCTACCTCCTCTGACTCCTGGCACAAGTTTGCTTCTCTTATAGGGGTGTACATGTGGAATTATGTCTCAGCACTGAATTAATATAAAGATATTGCAGTGTACAATCACTCGATTACTTTGAATATTGAGCTGTATTTTAACTGAGAAAACACAGTTGAATTGATTTGATTATATTTCACTTCATGCTAACATTTATTGCATTTCCAAGCACAATAAGCGTTTCCTTTTTCCATATATATAACTTACTTAAAATTCATCGCACGTTTATGTACAGAAAATAGAATTAACATCTGCTTGTTCCTTTCTTTATCGATGACTGTTCATTTTGAATTTGTGGAAGTTGTACATTGTTGAAAGGAAGGGAAATTGCATTTTTAAAATCAAAGTACAATGATCATGCAGTTTTATCAATTTGTCTTTCAAAGAATTGTCATGAGATTCCTGTTTATTTAAGACCACCATTGTATTGTTATTGTAAAATATTGTTTAATTTCCAGTCCATTACACACAGAAACTACCTAATTAATTCCCATTCGAATTACTACAATAAACAGCTGATTAGTTTTCATTTGTGTAACTACATTAAACATAATATTACAATCCTGCCCGTGCTGAGTGGGAACATTATGAAAGGAACTGTGAAGCTGTGGCAGTGTCTCTATTACTAGACCCGAGGGAAGGTTTCAAATCACACCTTCATCAGAAAAATATCAAGAGCTATCTGAATGGTGATGAGAGAGCACCTAAGCACAGACTGAGTTGCTTTTCAATTCAACATTAGGTCTGCTTTTATCTATTATATCAATATTCACAAAATCTGATACTTCATTGTGCCAGATTACCAAGAAATATGTGTTGGAAACTTCATTTAGCCACTTTGCTTTTACAAAAGGCTTACATCTGCCCCTGTTTTCTCTAACTGAAAGAAATCTGAGGAGGATTTTCATTTTTAGGTAAAAAGGGGAGATGTTTCCCATTTAAATTAATGCTTCTTCGATTTGCCCCTTTTCAGTTTATGTGAGGTTTCATAATAATGCTCTACTTTCGGATGGTGGGGATACCTGAATCTAATTCTGTTGCTTATAAGTTCCTGGAGAATATTTGAAAATTTTGCAGAATGAAAGATTACGATGACTAAATAATGAGATTGACTTTTTTTGTTGCAAAGGGGCAAGTCCAAAAAATTGAAACTCATTAAACATTATTCTCTCCTGCTTTAAATTTGAAATAAAGTTGATGTCTACTTCAGTAAACTAACAAATACTACCACCTATTCCATATCAGTCAGCTGGTTACCTACTTTGTAACTAAATGTTGTGATTCATCTAAATATTACTCTGTCCTTTGATCAAAGTGAATTTGTAAATGTTCAGTTTATGAATTGTCAGAAACATGTTTTTATTTTTCCATTCACCTATTCATTTTGACCAATAGATTGAAATGTTTTGAAAATATTGGAGTTTGTTCATTTAAAAATAAGGTTTGCACATCGCTCACATATCTCATTTCTTGTATTAAGATTCAAAAATGTTTCCTGGTGGAATTCGAGTAAATTCCAAACATTTGTTGACTTCAAATAAGATCTTTAACACCCAGTTATCAATCTGTTGTTAATGTTTCAGCTGGTTACATTGACATTGATTAGGTTCTCATTCAGAGAGATTAATTAACAATTATAAACTATTTGCAGGACTATTCAATTGAAAGAGAGATACAGATGGGCAAATGTTTTTTTTTGGAAGGCATTGCTTTTTCATTTAAACGTAGGCTGTTCAAGAATTCTATCTCCCCTTCCATTGGTTTTCTTGTCGAGAATGCAGAATTTTAGTTCCTGGGCATTTTAATGTGTTCTGTACTTTGAGATTTGTATCCGATTTAAGAAGAAAAGGAGAAACAATTAACATGAAAACTTTAGTGAATAGAAAGCAAAGTAAATTAAATTGACAGAGGCAACTTCTAGTATAATCTCTGAATATTCAGTCAAATTTTTCTAATGTCAAGAGCGTGGTGCTGGAAAAGTGCAGCAGGTCAGGCAGCGTTCGTGGAGAAGCAGAATCAACGTTTTGGGCACAAGCCCTTCATCAGGAATATTTTCTGATGACGGCCTAATGCCCGACAGGTCGATCCTCCTGCTCTTTGGATGTGCCTGCCCTTTTCCAATGCCACACTCTTGGCTCTGATCTTCAGCTTCAGCTTTCTTCACTTTCTCCAAATATGTTTAATGAACATGAACTAAAAAGGTTAGCATCAGCAGTTGAACAAGACCAAGTTAACACATTTTTTTTCAATATTTATAGAGAAAACCTGTTTGAGAGCATGCAACAAATCAGATCGAACAACATCCCTTGCCGTTAGAACCCTTGGCCATTCATAATAAAGAATAATCAGGCTTTGAACAATCAGTGTGGTTTATAACTACTGAACTGAAATACCAGACGGACAACGATGGCATTTATTGGAGGGAATGATAGCCAGGTTCTTACTATGATAGTGGTGATTAATCTCAGAAACAATAAGATATTTACTGAGATTATTACACTGAACAGTAATTAGATGGTCATGAAGATCTTTGTGTGGCTTCATGTGCAGTGTTTTGTTTGAACATTGATTTCAGTAACATTGGGATATTTTATAAGATTGACAATTGACTGTTAAAATTAAGGTTTAAAGGCAACGTTTTTTTAAAATATCAGTTTCGTTTAGCGAAACACAATTCTAATTATACGGAATCCCTACTGTGTAGAAACAGGCCATTTGACCGAACAAGTCTTCACTGACATTCCAAAGAATAATCCACTCAGCACCATTCTGCTCTCAGATTACTGGACAATTACCCCTGACTAATGCACCCAACCTACACATCTCTGAACAGAACGTGCAGCTTAGCATGGCCAATTTACTTAATCTGCACATCTTTGGATTGTGGGAGAAAACCAGAACATGCAAACTCCACACAAACATGTGGCCAAGGATGGAATCAAACACATTTGCATAACACTGTCAGACACAAGTGCTAACCACTGATCCTCTGTTCTCAATGCCCAGCCCCCATGCAAGAAATTAAATAAGTAAGAGACGTGCAAAACAAAAAATAAAAATCTCTAACAAATCACAAATGAACAATAATTAGAAAATTAATATGATCAAAGGACACAACAATATTCAGGTGAATTGCATTGTTTAATTACAAATTTGGAATTAGCTAACTAATGAATAACGGGAATTGACATTTGTTTATTTCACTGATGAAGAAATTGCCTTGCTTTTCATCTTTGTAACACTGCAGAATAGGATTTATGTGCCTGAAATGTTTGAATTAAGCTCTTTCTAACAAAAGAAATCAGTACAATCACATTGTTTTATTTGCATCTTTAAGACTCAAACATTATCAAGTACTTTCCCGGAATTTAGAACCAGCAAAATTAGTTAATTTGGTTGCTTGGGAACTCGAAGAGAATAAACAGCAGATTCTATGAATTAGTCATTCAATGTGATTATTCAGCTGAAGACAACATCCCTTCTTTGCAAAAATGCTCAACTTCGAAAAATTCAAAATGCATTGTCATTGTTTAATGAAACAATACAGAGATGTTAACTCTTTTTCATTTGACTTATCAAAACTCATGAATTTTACATGACTTTGTTGCATGAAAAATACTTAAATTTTATTGTGATTAGAAGTACAATAAATGTTTGCATTCAACTATGTTTCTGTGGGTAAAATAAGAAGTAATTCCACATTTACAGCAAATACTGGATTGAATGATTATTACGTATGAGTAACCTGATGAAGGAGCGTCGCTCCGAAAACTATTGTGTTTCCAATTAAACCTGTCAGACAAATCTCATAACCTGGTGTTGTGAGATTTTTAACTTTGTACACCCGAGTCCAACACCAGCATTTCCAAATCAGATCAACCATGAGTTCGTTGAATGGTTTTGCAGACTCCTTTCGCTGAATAGCATACTTCCACTTGGTTTAACATTTCGTCTAACGCCTTATTTTATTCATAAGTTCAGAATTGTGAGGGGATGGGATGAAGTGACAGAAAAGGTTCATTAAACCGATAAGACAGAGCAGGAACAAGGCTCATAAACTCAGGAAGAAGAAATGTGCTGTGGCCTGGGGGCAACAAATGAGACTGGGCACAGCACAGGCGGCTGTGTACAGAAGGTGCGATTGCTGAAGGAAGTTGCTACATCTTTTATAGTTGGCAAGTCAGTGATCACGCTGGATGTTGGATCGTTGTATAATTCACAGACAGCAGAAATTTGTGAAAGGATGAAATGTTTGATTCATTGGAGAAATTTTCTGTGGTTCCAAATCCGAGTGAATGTTTGAAATACGAATCAGATCTTTGTGTGAAGGGTTAGGTCAAAATACTCATGAACAATCCAAATGGATAAACCTGTGCTCCCGATCTGTAGTATGTGAACGCATGTGATGAAAGCAGGAAGTCGTTCTCCAAGCAACTGGTCACTTCCTATTCATTATGTAATATCTTCCCTTCACAATAAATAAAAATCCACTCAGTTCAATATACAATGCTTTAGGTGGAATATTATGCCAAATCTTTCAAAATACAGACTTTTGGAACCGAATCTTATTCAGCTGCACACATTAAAGGAATTTCTTTACATTTAAAGTCAACTAATTTAGACATTGATTCCCCACAACTTCCGACCGACTACACCCCATCCCTGCACCTTTACCTCTCCACACGCTGTGTCTCCCATTGTGAAATTTATTACTTGCATGTCAACAAATGTGCCTTTCAAAATATTTTGAAAACCAGATTCTCGGAGTGACAGCGATTCTGTTCACATCATTTCTTTCTCCTTCAAAGGTTTGGTTAAAGGTATTGAACACCAGATATCTAGATGTTTACTGACTTGAAAGATGGAATTTTCCACCTATTTACTCTGACCAAACATTTCATAACCTGCAAAAAAAAACATTAAGTCTTCCTTGGTTCTAAGATAACTGTTCTCGGTTTTCCAAGAAGACAAATGAATAAAATTTCATCTTCAGTACACCCCCATCAGCATCTTCTCTAATGGCTTTACACCCCAGTAAACCCCATCATTATCAATTCATGGAATCACAGAATCATACATTGCAGAAAGAGCATTTCAGTCAATCGGGCCGGTATCGATGCTCTGAAGAGCATCTCACCTAGACCCACATCCCCTCCCTATTTCCATATATTTCACCTGAAGAAGGGGATTCCCTCCCCCCTTATGATTTCAAATAAACCTGTTGGAGTATAATCTGACGCTCTGTGATTTCTGACCTTATCCCACATTTCCCATGGCTAATTCACTTAACTTACTTAATTCACTCCCTGGACACGAGAGGGCAACTTAACTTTGCCAATCAACCCAACCCTCCCTCTGAAAACCAGTGCGAATTACAGAGAAAACGTTCCATCATACTGAGTAAATGCTGTATCATTTTGCAATGGTTTTATACCGTGGTAACAGCCTCATCAGAATAAATGAAACCAAATTCAATGTATCGAAACGGTACTCTGTCCTGTACAATTTCATTCGTGCTGCAGGAAATGTTTCTGCACTCATATTTGAATGTGTTTACGTTGTTTCTTCCTGACCTTCCTGCTTCAAGTAAACACTTCAATCCGGAACAAGTCTTTCAAATACTTTTCATTCCAACACAGTCACAAGGTAAAGTTTGCAGAAGGCACGTGTTTGGCTGTTCACTGACACAGCCTTCCTGAGAGCTGCAGTCCTTCCCCACCTTTATTCAGGCAGCACTGTCCTTCCTGTGAAATGCCCCAAATAGAATAGAAGGACAAGTATCAATACCTGCACTTGGGAATGGAGCGACAGTTTTAAAATATTTACACTGTCCCCAGGGGAGAATTGAGTCCTGTGACAGGCGGGGATACTAACTACTATACTACCGAAGACAAGAGTGTCAAAGGAGGCCTTTCAACCAATTATGGCCACACTTCTCAAATACAACTGCCTAATGAACTGAATCACATTTCACAATTCTTACTCTACAGTCTTGTATGTCTTGGCATCACAAGCTCACATCTGAATATTTATTCAGGTTGTAAGGGTTTCTGTCGCTCTGAACAATGCAGACAGTATATTCCAAATTCCAACCACCCACTGGCTGATAAAGCTTTTTTGCACATCTTCGCGACTGCGCCACTCAGTTCCTCTGATTCTGGGGCTGGGAAGTGGGACTATGTGGCCGCAGTGGTTACTGCCTTGTGTGGGGAAACTGGTGAAGTAGCCAATGTTAAACTGCATTACTATTGAAGCATACATTTCAACAACACCTGCACTGTTCCCGGAGTTTTTGATGTTTTGGAGAAATCTACTTATCTCAGCCTTCAGCATATTAATGATGGAATCACCACAGCTTCTGGGGGAACCGACATCAAACGGTCAGCCCATTCTGCGTTCCCGCATATCTGCCACTGTTCGCTTCGCACTGATATTGTGCATTTAGTGCGCTACCTAACATTTCTTATGAGACTGTACTTATTGCACACTGTCAGCGCACTCATCTGTGGAATGCCGTGATGGTATAGTGGTTAGTACTCTGCGTTGTGGCCGCAGCAACCTAGGTTCGAATCCGAGTCACGACAGTAATTGCTCTATTTGCTGCAGCTCTTGGGAAACACAAAGGAATCAGTTGTTTGGATAAGGTAATTTTTTCCAAAGTGATGATCTTTTCCCTTCAAATTCTGCTCGCTCACATCTCTGTGTTTCATATATCAGAATTCCAATCCACCCGTTCTCAGAGATTTCACTCCCTCCTAGGTCACTAACTGAACGTTTCATCCCACACCCCCATTACATTAATTTAGAGATGCCGGTGTTGGACTATGGTGTAAAAAGTTAAAAATCACACAACACCAGGTTAGAGTCTAACATATTTAACTGAGCACTAGTTTTCAGAGCGCTGCTCTTTCATCATGTGGTTGTGGAGTCATTTCCTGTTTCATTAAGGCACTGCACAATACAACACTGACTCTCACATTGATACCATTCAGTCTGTGCTGCTGCGGTCACCTTTGCTGGGTGAACGTGCCCCAACCCCACCATCGGGACCTGCAGATCAGTTGATCCATTTGGTTACGGCTGTTGGAGGCCAATCTTCAGGTAGCAGCTTTTACTGATATGGACTTGCGATTATGGGCGGTCAAGCTCAGGAAATCATAATCATAATCATAATCATATATTCTGTCTTTCAGAATCCTCTCCAATCATTTGGCCACAACTGATGTAAGACTGACTCATCGATGATTCCCAGGATTATCTCAATTGCCTTTCTTGAATAAGGGAATAATGTTTGCCACCCTCCAATCATCTGGTATGACTCCAGTGGACAGTGAGGATGCAAAGATCATTGCCAAAACACAGTGAACCCTTGCCCTCCTTCCCATAACAACATAACGTATATCCTTTCTGGCACAGGGGACATCTACCCCTGTGATTTTCCAATATTTTCAGCACATTCTCCGCCTTAACATCAACTTGTTCGACCATATCAGCCTGTTTCACGCCGTCCTCACGGGAACGAGGTCCCACTCACTCGTGAATACTGAAGCAAATTACTCATTAAGGACCGCCCCTACCTCCTCTGACTCCTGGCACAAGTTTGCTTCTCTTATAGGGGTATACATGTGGAATTATGTCTCAGCACTGAATTAATATAAAGATATTGCAGTGTACAATCACTCGATTACTTTGAATATTGAGCTGTATTTTAACTGAGAAAACACAGTTGAATTGATTTGATTATATTTCACTTCATGCTAACATTTATTGCATTTCGAAGCACAATAAGCGTTTCCTTTTTCCATATATATAACTTACTTAAAATTCATCGCACGTTTATGTACAGAAAATAGAATTAACATCTGCTTGTTCCTTTCTTTATCGATGACTGTTCATTTTGAATTTGTGGAAGTTGTACATTGTTGAAAGGAAGGGAAATTGCATTTTTAAAATCAAAGTACAATGATCATGCAGTTTTATCAATTTGTCTTTCAAAGAATTGTCATGAGATTCCTGTTTATTTAAGACCACCATTGTATTGTTATTGTAAAATATTGTTTAATTTCCAGTCCATTACACACAGAAACTGCCTAATTAATTCCCATTCGAATTACTACAATAAACAGCTGATTAGTTTTCATTTGTGTAACTACATTAAACATAATATTACAATCCTGCCCGTGCTGAGTGGGAACATTATGAAAGGAACTGTGAAGCTGTGGCAGTGTCTCTATTACTAGACCCGAGGGAAGGTTTCAAATCACACCTTCATCAGAAAAATATCAAGAGCTATCTGAATGGTGATGAGAGAGCACCTAAGCACAGACTGAGTTGCTTTTCAATTCAACATTAGGTCTGCTTTTATCTATTATATCAATATTCACAAAATCTGATACTTCATTGTGCCAGATTACCAAGAAATATGTGTTGGAAACTTCATTTAGCCACTTTGCTTTTACAAAAGGCTTACATCTGCCCCTGTTTTCTCTAACTGAAAGAAATCTGAGGAGGATTTTCATTTTTAGGTAAAAAGGGGAGATGTTTCCCATTTAAATTAATGCTTCTTCGATTTGCCCCTTTTCAGTTTATGTGAGGTTTCATAATAATGCTCTACTTTCGGATGGTGGGGATACCTGAATCTAATTCTGTTGCTTATAAGTTCCTGGAGAATATTTGAAAATTTTGCAGAATGAAAGATTACGATGACTAAATAATGAGATTGACTTTTTTTGTTGCAAAGGAGCAAGTCCAAAAAATTGAAACTCATTAAACATTATTCTCTCCTGCTTTAAATTTGAAATAAAGTTGATGTCTACTTCAGTAAACTAACAAATACCACCACCTATTCCATATCAGTCAGCTGGTTACCTACTTTGTAACTAAATGTTGTGATTCATCTAAATATTACTCTGTCCTTTGATCAAAGTGAATTTGTAAATGTTCAGTTTATGAATTGTCAGAAACATGTTTTTATTTTTCCATTCACCTATTCATTTTGACCAATAGATTGAAATGTTTTGAAAATATTGGAGTTTGTTCATTTAAAAATAAGGTTTGCACATCGCTCACATATCTCATTTCTTGTATTAAGATTCAAAAATGTTTCCTGGTGGAATTCGAGTAAATTCCAAACATTTGTTGACTTCAAATAAGATCTTTAACACCCAGTTATCAATCTGTTGTTAATGTTTCAGCTGGTTACATTGACATTGATTAGGTTCTCATTCAGAGAGATTAATTAACAATTATAAACTATTTGCAGGACTATTCAATTGAAAGAGAGATACAGATGGGCAAATGTTTTTTTTTGGAAGGCATTGCTTTTTCATTTAAACGTAGGCTGTTCAAGAATTCTATCTCCCCTTCCATTGGTTTTCTTGTCGAGAATGCAGAATTTTAGTTCCTGGGCATTTTAATGTGTTCTGTACTTTGAGATTTGTATCCGATTTAAGAAGAAAAGGAGAAACAATTAACATGAAAACTTTAGTGAATAGAAAGCAAAGTAAATTAAATTGACAGAGACAACTTTTAGTATAATCTCTGAATATTCAGTCAAATTTTTCTAATGTCAAGAGCGTGGTGCTGGAAAAGTGCAGCAGGTCAGGCAGCATTCGTGGAGAAGCAGAATCAACGTTTTGGGCACAAGCCCTTCATCAGGAATATTTTCTGATGACGGCCTAATGCCCGACAGGTCGATCCTCCTGCTCTTTGGATGTGCCTGCCCTTTTCCAATGCCACACTCTTGGCTCTGATCTTCAGCTTCAGTTTTCCTCACTTTCTCCAAATATGTTTAATGAACATGAACTAAAAAGGTTAGCATCAGCAGTTGAACAAGACCAAGTTAACACATTTTTTTTCAATATTTATAGAGAAAACCTGTTTGAGAGCATGCAACAAATCAGATCGAACAACATCCCTTGCCGTTAGAACCCTTGGCCATTCATAATAAAGAATAATCAGGCTTTGAACAATCAGTGTGGTTTATAACTACTGAACTGAAATACCAGACGGACAACGATGGCATTTATTGGAGGGAATGATAGCCAGATCCTTACTATGATAATGGTGATTAATCTCAGAAACAATAAGATATTTACTGAGATTATTACACTGAACAGTAATTAGATGGTCATGAAGATCTTTGTGTGGCTTCATGTGCAGTGTTTTGATTGAACATTGATTTCAGTAACATTGGGATATTTTATAAGATTGACAATTGACTGTTAAAATTAAGGTTTAAAGGCAACGTTTTTTTAAAATATCAGTTTCGTTTAGCGAAACACAATTCTAATTATACGGAATCCCTACTGTGTAGAAACAGGCCATTTGACCTAACAAGTCTTCACTGACATTCCAAAGAATAATCCACTCAGCACCATTCTGCTCTCAGATTACTGGACAATTACCCCTGACTAATGCACCCAACCTACACATCTCTGAACAGAACGTGCAGCTTAGCATGGCCAATTTACTTAATCTGCACATCTTTGGATTGTGGGAGAAAACCAGAACATGCAAACTCCACACAAACATGTGGCCAAGGATGGAATCAAATACATTTGCATAACACTGTCAGACACAAGTGCTAACCACTGATCCTCTGTTCTCAATGCCCAGCCTCCATTCAAGAAATTAAATAAGTAAGAGACGTGCAAAACAAAAAATAAAAATCTCTAACAAATCACAAATGAACAATAATTAGAAAATTAATATGATCAAAGGACACAACAATATTCAGGTGAATTGCATTGTTTAATTACAAATTTGGAATTAGCTAACTAATGAATAACGGGAATTGACATTTGCTTATTTCACTGATGAAGAAATTGCCTTGCTTTTCATCTTTGTAACACTGCAGAATAGGATTTATGTGCCTGAAATGTTTGAATTAAGCTCTTTCTAACAAAAGAAATCAGTACAATCCCATTGTTGTATTTGCATCTTTAAGACTCAAACATAATCAAGTACTTTCCCGGAATTTAGAACCAGCAAAATTAGTTAATTTGGTTGCTTGGGAACTCGAAGAGAATAAACAGCAGATTCTATGAATTAGTCATTCAATGTGATTATTCAGCTGAAGACAACCTCCCTTCAAAAATGCTCAACTTCGAAAAATTCAAAATGCATTGTCACTGTTTAATGAAACAATACAGAGATGTTAACTCTTTTACATTTGACTTATCAAAACTCATGAATTTTACATGACTTTGTTGCATGAAAAATACTTAAATCTTATTGTGATTAGAAGTACAATAAATGTTTGCATTCAACTATGTTTCTGTGGGTAAAATAAGAAGTAATTCCACATTTACAGCAAATACTGGATTGAATGATTATTACGTATGAGTAACCTGATGAAGGAGCGTCGCTCCGAAAACTATTGTGTTTCCAATTAAACCTGTCAGACAAATCTCATAACCTGGTGTTGTGAGATTTTTAACTTTGTACACCCGAGTCCAACACCAGCATTTCCAAATCAGATCAACCATGAGTTCGTTGAATGGTTTTGCAGACTCCTTTCGCTGAATAGCATACTTCCACTTGGTTTAACATTTCGTCTAACGCCTTATTTTATTCATAAGTTCAGAATTGTGAGGGGATGGAATGAAGTGACAGAAAAGGTTCATTAAACCGATCAGACAGAGCAGGAACAAGGCTCATAAACTCAGGAAGAAGAAATGTGCTGTGGCCTGGGGGCAACAAATGAGACTGGGCACAGCACAGGCGGCTGTGTACAGAAGGTGCGATTGCTGAAGGAAGTTGCTACATCTTTTATAGTTGGCAAGTCAGTGATCACGCTGGATGTTGGATCGTTGTATAATTCACAGACAGCAGAAATTTGTGAAAGGATGAAATGTTTGATTCATTGGAGAAATTTTCTGTGGTTCCAAATCCGAGTGAATGTTTGAAATAATAATCAGATCTTTGTGTGAAGGGTTAGGTTAAAATACTCATGAACAATCCAATTGGATAAACCTGTGCTCCCGATCTGTAGTATGTGAACGCATGTGATGAAAGCAGGAAGTCGTTCTCCAAGCAACTGGTCACTTCCTATTCATTATGTAATATCTTCCCTTCACAATAAATAAAAATCCACTCAGTTCAATATACAATGCTTTAGGTGGAATATTATGCCAAATCTTTCAAAATACAGACTTTTGGAACCGAATCTTATTCAGCTGCACACATTAAAGGAATTTCTTTATATTTAAAGTCAACTAATTTAGACATTGATTCCCCACAACTTCCGACCGACTACACCCCATCCCTGCACCTTTACCTCTCCACACGCTGTGTCTCCCCTTGTGAAATTTATTCCTTGCATGTCAACAAATGTGCCTTTCAAAATATTTTGAAAACCAGATTCTCGGAGTTACTGCAATTCTGTTCACATCATTTCTTTCTCCTTCAAAGGTTTGGTTAAAGGTATTGAACACCAGATATCTAGATGTTTACTGACTTGAAAGATGGAATTTTCCACCTATTTACTCTGACCAAACATTTCATAACCTGCAAAAAAAAACATCAAGTCTTCCTTGGTTCAAAGATAACTGTTCTCGGTTTTCCAAGAAGACAAATGAATAAAATTTCATCTTCAGTACACCCCCATCAGCATCTTCTCTAATGGCTTTACACCCCAGTAAACCCCATCATTATCAATTCATGGAATCACAGAATCCTACATTGCAGAAAGAGCATTTCAGTCAATTGGGCCGGTATCGATGCTCTGAAGAGCATCTCACCTAGACCCACATCCCCTCCCTATTTCCACATATTTCACGTGAAGAAGGGGATTCCCTCTTCCCTTATGATTTCAAATAAACCTGTTGGAGTATAATCTGACGCCCTGTGATTTCTGACCTTATCCCACATTTCCCATGGCTAATTCACTTAACTTACTTAATTCACTCCCTGGACACGAGAGGGCAACTTAACTTTGCCAATCAACCCAACCCTCCCTCTGAAAACCAGTGCGAATTACTGAGAAAACGTTCCATCATACTGAGTAAATGCTGTATCATTTTGCAATGGTTTTATACCGTGGTAACAGCCTCATCAGAATAAATGAAACCAAATTCAATGTATCGAAACGGTACTCTGTCCTGTACAATTTCATTCGTGCTGCAGGAAATGTTTCTGCACTCATATTTGAATGTGTTTACGTTGTTTCTTCCTGAGCTTCCTGCTTCTAGTAAACACTTCAATCCGGAACAAGTCTTTCAAATACTTTTCATTCCAACACAGTCACAAGGTAAAGTTTGCAGAAGGCACGTGTTTGGCTGTTCACTGACACAGCCTTCCTGAGAGCTGCAGTCCTTCCCCACCTTTATTCAGGCAGCACTGTCCTTCCTGTGAAATGCCCCAAATAGAATAGAAGGACAAGTATCAATACCTGCACTTGGGAATGGAGCGACAGTTTTAAAATATTTACACTGTCCCCAGGGGAGAATTGAGTCCTGTGACAGGCGGGGATACTAACTACTATACTACCGAAGACAAGAGTGTCAAAGGAGGCCTTTCAACCAATTATGGCCACACTTCTCAAATACAACTGCCTAATGAACTGAATCACATTTCACAATTCTTACTCTACAGTCTTGTATGTCTTGGCATCACAAGCTCACATCTGAATATTTATTCAAGTTGCAAGGGTTTCTGTCGCTCTGAACAATGCAGACAGTATATTCCAAATTCCAACCACCCACTGGCTGATAAAGCTTTTTTGCACATCTTCGCGACTGCGCCACTCAGTTCCTCTGATTCTGGGGCTGGGAAGTGGGACTATGTGGCCGCAGTGGTTACTGCCTTGTGTGGGGAAACTGGTGAAGTAGCCAATGTTAAACTGCATTACTATTGAAGCATACATTTCAACAACACCTGCACTGTTCCCGGAGTTTTTGATGTTTTGGAGAAATCTACTTATCTCAGCCTTCAGCATATTAATGATGGAATCACCACAGCTTCTGGGGGAACCGACATCAAACGGTCAGCCCATTCTGCGTTCCCACATATCTGCCACTGTTCGCTTCGCACTGATATTGTGCATTTAGTGCGCTACCTAACATTTCTTATGAGACTGTACTTATTGCACACTGTCAGCGCACTCATCTATGGAATACCGTGATGGTATAGTGGTTAGTACTCTGCGTTGTGGCCGCAGCAACCTAGGTTCGAATCCGTGTCACGACAGTAATTGCTCTATTTGCTGCAGCTCTTGGGAAACACAAAGGAATCAGTTGTTTGGATAAGGTAATTTTTTCCAAAGTGATGATCTTTTCCCTTCAAATTCTGCTCGCTCACATCTCTGTGTTTCATATATCAGAATTCCAATCCACCCGTTCTCAGAGAGTTCACTCCCTCCTAGATCACTAAATGAACATTTCATCCCACACCCCATTACATTAATTTAGAGATGCCGGTGTTGGACTATGGTGTAAAAAGTTAAAAATCACACAACACAAGGTTAGAGTCTAACATATTTAACTGAGCACTAGTTTTCGGAGCGCTGCTCTTTCATCATGTGGTTGTGGAGTCATTTCCTGTTTCATTAAGGCACTGCACAATACAACACTGACTCTCACATTGATACCATTCAGTCTGTGCTGCTGCGGTCACCTTTGCTGGATGAACGTGCCCCAACCCCACCATCGGGACCTGCAGATCAGTTGATCCATTTGGTTACGGCTGTTGGAGGCCAATCCTCAGGTAGCAGCTTTTACTGATATGGACTTGCGATTATGGGTGGTCAATCTCAGGAAATCATAATCATAATCATAATCATATATTCTGTCTTTCAGAATCCTCTCCAATCATTTGGCCACAACTGATGTAAGACTGACTCATCGATGATTCCCAGGATTATCTCAATTGCCTTTCTTGAATAAGGGAATAATGTTTGCCACCCTCCAATCATCTGGTATGACTCCAGTGGACAGTGAGGATGCAAAGATCATTGCCAAAACACAGTAAACCCTTGCCCTCCTTCCCATAACAACCTAACGTATATCCTTTCTGGCACAGGGGACATCTACCCCTGTGATTTTCCAATATTTTCAGCACATTCTCCGCCTTAACATCAACTTGTTCGAACATATCAGCCTGTTTCACGCCGTCCTCACGGGAACGAGGTCCCACTCACTCCTGAATACTGAAGCAAAGTACTCATTAAGGACCGCCCCTACCTCCTCTGACTCCTGGCACAAGTTTGCTTCTCTTATAGGGGTGTACATGTGGAATTATGTCTCAGCACTGAATTAATATAAAGATATTGCAGTGTACAATCACTCGATTACTTTGAATATTGAGCTGTATTTTAACTGAGAAAACACAGTTGAATTGATTTGATTATATTTCACTTCATGCTAACATTTATTGCATTTCCAAGCACAATAAGCGTTTCCTTTTTCCATATATATAACTTACTTAAAATTCATCGCACGTTTATGTACAGAAAATAGAATTAACATCTGCTTGTTCCTTTCTTTATCGATGACTGTTCATTTTGAATTTGTGGAAGTTGTACATTGTTGAAAGGAAGGGAAATTGCATTTTTAAAATCAAAGTACAATGATCATGCAGTTTTATCAATTTGTCTTTCAAAGAATTGTCATGAGATTCCTGTTTATTTAAGACCACCATTGTATTGTTATTGTAAAATATTGTTTAATTTCCAGTCCATTACACACAGAAACTACCTAATTAATTCCCATTCGAATTACTACAATAAACAGCTGATTAGTTTTCATTTGTGTAACTACATTAAACATAATATTACAATCCTGCCCGTGCTGAGTGGGAACATTATGAAAGGAACTGTGAAGCTGTGGCAGTGTCTCTATTACTAGACCCGAGGGAAGGTTTCAAATCACACCTTCATCAGAAAAATATCAAGAGCTATCTGAATGGTGATGAGAGAGCACCTAAGCACAGACTGAGTTGCTTTTCAATTCAACATTAGGTCTGCTTTTATCTATTATATCAATATTCACAAAATCTGATACTTCATTGTGCCAGATTACCAAGAAATATGTGTTGGAAACTTCATTTAGCCACTTTGCTTTTACAAAAGGCTTACATCTGCCCCTGTTTTCTCTAACTGAAAGAAATCTGAGGAGGATTTTCATTTTTAGGTAAAAAGGGGAGATGTTTCCCATTTAAATTAATGCTTCTTCGATTTGCCCCTTTTCAGTTTATGTGAGGTTTCATAATAATGCTCTACTTTCGGATGGTGGGGATACCTGAATCTAATTCTGTTGCTTATAAGTTCCTGGAGAATATTTGAAAATTTTGCAGAATGAAAGATTACGATGACTAAATAATGAGATTGACTTTTTTTGTTGCAAAGGGGCAAGTCCAAAAAATTGAAACTCATTAAACATTATTCTCTCCTGCTTTAAATTTGAAATAAAGTTGATGTCTACTTCAGTAAACTAACAAATACTACCACCTATTCCATATCAGTCAGCTGGTTACCTACTTTGTAACTAAATGTTGTGATTCATCTAAATATTACTCTGTCCTTTGATCAAAGTGAATTTGTAAATGTTCAGTTTATGAATTGTCAGAAACATGTTTAAATTTTTCCATTCACCTATTCATTTTGACCAAAAGATTGAAATGTTTTGAAAATATTGGAGTTTGTTCATTTAAAAATAAGGTTTGCACATCGCTCACATATCTCATTTCTTGTATTAAGATTCAAAAATGTTTCCTGGTGGAATTCGAGTAAATTCCAAACATTTGTTGACTTCAAATAAGATCTTTAACACCCAGTTATCAATCTGTTGTTAATGTTTCAGCTGGTTACATTGACATTGATTAGGTTCTCATTCAGAGAGATTAATTAACAATTATAAACTATTTGCAGGACTATTCAATTGAAAGAGAGATACAGATGGGCAAATGTTTTTTTTTGGAAGGCATTGCTTTTTCATTTAAACGTAGGCTGTTCAAGAATTCTATCTCCCCTTCCATTGGTTTTCTTGTCGAGAATGCAGAATTTTAGTTCCTGGGCATTTTAATGTGTTCTGTACTTTGAGATTTTTATCCGATTTAAGAAGAAAAGGAGAAACAATTTACATGAAAACTTTAGTGAATAGAAAGCAAAGTAAATTAAATTGACAGAGGCAACTTCTAGTATAATCTCTGAATATTCAGTCAAATTTTTCTAATGTCAAGAGCGTGGTGCTGGAAAAGTGCAGCAGGTCAGGCAGCGTTCGTGGAGAAGCAGAATCAACGTTTTGGGCACAAGCCCTTCATCAGGAATATTTTCTGATGACGGCCTAATGCCCGACAGGTCGATCCTCCTGCTCTTTGGATGTGCCTGCCCTTTTCCAATGCCACACTCTTGGCTCTGATCTTCAGCTTCAGCTTTCCTCACTTTCTCCAAATATGTTTAATGAACATGAACTAAAACGGTTAGCATCAGCAGTTGAACAAGACCAAGTTAACACATTTTTTTTCAATATTTATAGAGAAAACCTGTTTGAGAGCATGCAACAAATCAGATCGAACAACATCCCTTGCCGTTAGAACCCTTGGCCATTCATAATAAAGAATAATCAGGCTTTGAACAATCGGTGTGGTTTATAACTACTGAACTGAAATACCAGACGGACAACGATGGCATTTATTGGAGGGAATGATAGCCAGATTCTTACTATGATAGTGGTGATTAATCTCAGAAACAATAAGATATTTACTGAGATTATTACACTGAACAGTAATTAGATGGTCATGAAGATCTTTGTGTGGCTTCATGTGCAGTGTTTTGTTTGAACATTGATTTCAGTAACATTGGGATATTTTATAAGATTGACAATTGACTGTTAAAATTAAGGTTTAAAGGCAACGTTTTTTTAAAATATCAGTTTCGTTTAGCGAAACACAATTCTAATTATACGGAATCCCTACTGTGTAGAAACAGGCCATTTGACCTAACAAGTCTTCACTGACATTCCAAAGAATAATCCACTCAGCACCATTCTGCTCTCAGATTACTGGACAATTACCCCTGACTAATGCACCCAACCTACACATCTCTGAACAGAACGTGCAGCTTAGCATGGCCAATTTACTTAATCTGCACATCTTTGGATTGTGGGAGAAAACCAGAACATGCAAACTCCACACAAACATGTGGCCAAGGATGGAATCAAACACATTTGCATAACACTGTCAGACACAAGTGCTAACCACTGATCCTCTGTTCTCAATGCCCAGCCCCCATGCAAGAAATTAAATAAGTAAGAGACGTGCAAAACAAAAAATAAAAATCTCTAACAAATCACAAATGAACAATAATTAGAAAATTAATATGATCAAAGGACACAACAATATTCAGGTGAATTGCATTGTTTAATTACAAATTTGGAATTAGCTAACTAATGAATAACGGGAATTGACATTTGTTTATTTCACTGATGAAGAAATTGCCTTGCTTTTCATCTTTGTAACACTGCAGAATAGGATTTATGTGCCTGAAATGTTTGAATTAAGCTCTTTCTAACAAAAGAAATCAGTACAATCGCATTGTTTTATTTGCATCTTTAAGACTCAAACATTATCAAGTACTTTCCCGGAATTTAGAACCAGCAAAATTAGTTAATTTGGTTGCTTGGGAACTCGAAGAGAATAAACAGCAGATTCTATGAATTAGTCATTCAATGTGATTATTCAGC
This sequence comes from Hemiscyllium ocellatum, assembly GCF_020745735.1. Classification (NCBI taxonomy): domain Eukaryota; kingdom Metazoa; phylum Chordata; class Chondrichthyes; order Orectolobiformes; family Hemiscylliidae; genus Hemiscyllium; species Hemiscyllium ocellatum. The sequence continues at coordinate 3,356,374 of NC_083454.1, forward strand.
TGAAGACAACATCCCTTCTTTGCAAAAATGCTCAACTTCGAAAAATTCAAAATGCATTGTCATTGTTTAATGAAACAATACAGAGATGTTAACTCTTTTTCATTTGACTTATCAAAACTCATGAATTTTACATGACTTTGTTGCATGAAAAATACTTAAATCTTATTGTGATTAGAAGTACAATAAATGTTTGCATTCAACTATGTTTCTGTGGGTAAAATAAGAAGTAATTCCACATTTACAGCAAATACTGGATTGAATGATTATTACGTATGAGTAACCTGATGAAGGAGCGTCGCTCCGAAAACTAGTGTGTTTCCAATTAAACCTGTCAGACAAATCTCATAACCTGGTGTTGTGAGATTTTTAACTTTGTACACCCGAGTCCAACACCAGCATTTCCAAATCAGATCAACCATGAGTTCGTTGAATGGTTTTGCAGACTCCTTTCGCTGAATAGCATACTTCCACTTGGTTTAACATTTCGTCTAACGCCTTATTTTATTCATAAGTTCAGAATTGTGAGGGGATGGGATGAAGTGACAGAAAAGGTTCATTAAACCGATCAGACAGAGCAGGAACAAGTTTCATAAACTCAGGAAGAAGAAATGTGCTGTGGCCTGGGGGCAACAAATGAGACTGGGCACAGCACAGGCGGCTGTGTACAGAAGCTGCGATTGCTGAAGGAAGTTGCTACATCTTTTATAGTTGGCAAGTCAGTGATCACGCTGGATGTTGGATCATTGTATAATTCACAGACAGCAGAAATTTGTGAAAGGATGAAATGTTTGATTCATTGGAGAAATTTTCTGTGGTTCCAAATCCGAGTGAATGTTTGAAATACGAATCAGATCTTTGTGTGAAGGGTTAGGTTAAAATACTCATGAACAATCCAACTGGATAAACCTGTGCTCCCGATCTGTAGTATGTGAACGCATGTGATGAAAGCAGGAGGTCGTTCTCCAAGCAACTGGTCACTTCCTATTCATTATGTAATATCTTCCCTTCACAATAAATAAAAATCCACTCAGTTCAATATACAATGCTTTAGGTGGAATATTATGCCAAATCTTTCAAAATACAGACTTTTGGAACCGAATCTTATTCAGCTGCACACATTAAAGGAATTTCTTTATATTTAAAGTCAACTAATTTAGACAATGATTCCCCACAACTTCCGACCGACTACACCCCATCCCTGCACCTTTACCTCTCCACACGCTGTGTCTCCCCTTGTGAAATTTATTCCTTGCATGTCAACAAATGTGCCTTTCAAAATATTTTGAAAACCAGATTCTCGGAGTGACAGCGATTCTGTTCACATCATTTCTTTCTCCTTCAAAGGTTTGGTTAAAGGTATTGAACACCAGATATCTAGATGTTTACTGACTTGAAAGATGGAATTTTCCACCTATTTACTCTGACCAAACATTTCATAACCTGCAAAAAAAAAAACATTAAGTCTTCCTTGGTTCAAAGATAACTGTTCTCGGTTTTCCAAGAAGACAAATGAATAAAATTTCATCTTCAGTACACCCCCATCAGCATCTTCTCTAATGGCTTTACACTCCAGTAAACCCCATCATTATCAATTCATGGAATCACAGAATCATACATTGCAGAAAGAGCATTTCAAACAATCGGGCCGGTATCGATGCTCTGAAGAGCATCTCACCTAGACCCACATCCCCTCCCTATTTCCATATATTTCACCTGAAGAAGGGGATTCCCTCCCCCCTTATGATTTCAAATAAACCTGTTGGAGTATAATCTGACGCCCTGTGATTTCTGACCTTATCCCACATTTCCCATGGCTAATTCACTTAACTTACTTAATTCACTCCCTGGACACGAGAGGGCAACTTAACTTTGCCAATCAACCCAACCCTCCCTCTGAAAACCAGTGCGAATTACAGAGAAAACGTTCCATCATACTGAGTAAATGCTGTATCATTTTGCAATGGTTTTATACCGTGGTAACAGCCTCATCAGAATAAATGAAACCAAATTCAATGTATCGAAACGGTACTCTGTCCTGCACAATTTCATTCGTGCTGCAGGAAATGTTTCTGCACTCATATTTGAATGTGTTTACGTTGTTTCTTCCTGAGCTTCCTGCTTCTAGTAAACACTTCAATCCGGAACAAGTCTTTCAAATACTTTTCATTCCAACACAGTCACAAGGTGAAGTTTGCAGAAGGCACGTGTTTGGCTGTTCACTGACACAGCCTTCCTGAGAGCTGCAGTCCTTCCCCATCTTTATTCAGGCAGCACTGTCCTTCCTGTGAAATGCCCCAAATAGAATAGAAGGACAAGTATCAATACCTGCACTTGGGAATGGAGCGACAGTTTTAAAATATTTACACTGTCCCCAGGGGAGAATTGAGTCCTGTGACAGGCGGGGATACTAACTACTATACTACCGAAGACAAGAGTGTCAAAGGAGGCCCTTCAACCAATTATGGCCACACTTCTCAAATACAACTGCCTAATGAACTGAATCACATTTCACAATTCTTACTCTACAGTCTTGTATGTCTTGGCATCACAAGCTCACATCTGAATATTTATTCAGGTTGTAAGGGTTTCTGTCGCTCTGAACAATGCAGACAGTATATTCCAAATTCCAACCACCCACTGGCTGATAAAGCTTTTTTGCACATCTTCGCGACTGCGCCACTCAGTTCCTCTGATTCTGGGGCTGGGAAGTGGGACTATGTGGCCGCAGTGGTTACTGCCTTGTGTGGGGAAACTGGTGAAGTAGCCAATGTTAAACTGCATTACTATTGAAGCATACATTTCAACAACACCTGCACTGTTCCCGGAGTTTTTGATGTTTTGGAGAAATCTACTTATCTCAGCCTTCAGCATATTAATGATGGAATCACCACAGCTTCTGGGGGAACCGACATCAAACGGTCAGCCCATTCTGCGTTCCCGCATATCTGCCACTGTTCGCTTCGCACTGATATTGTGCATTTAGTGCGCTACCTAACATTTCTTATGAGACTGTACTTATTGCACACTGTCAGCGCACTCATCTGTGGAATGCCGTGATGGTATAGTGGTTAGTACTCTGCGTTGTGGCCGCAGCAACCTAGGTTCGAATCCGAGTCACGACAGTAATTGCTCTATTTGCTGCAGCTCTTGGGAAACACAAAGGAATCAGTTGTTTGGATAAGGTAATTTTTTCCAAAGTGATGATCTTTTCCCTTCAAATTCTGCTCGCTCACATCTCTGTGTTTCATATATCAGAATTCCAATCCACCCGTTCTCAGAGATTTCACTCCCTCCTAGGTCACTAACTGAACGTTTCATCCCACACCCCCATTACATTAATTTAGAGATGCCGGTGTTGGACTATGGTGTAAAAAGTTAAAAATCACACAACACCAGGTTAGAGTCTAACATATTTAACTGAGCACTAGTTTTCGGAGCGCTGCTCTTTCATCATGTGGTTGTGGAGTCATTTCCTGTTTCATTAAGGCACTGCACAATACAACACTGACTCTCACATTGATACCATTCAGTCTGTGCTGCTGCGGTCACCTTTGCTGGGTGAACGTGCCCCAACCCCACCATCGGGACCTGCAGATCAGTTGATCCATTTGGTTACGGCTGTTGGAGGCCAATCTTCAGGTAGCAGCTTTTACTGATATGGACTTGCGATTATGGGCGGTCAAGCTCAGGAAATCATAATCATAATCATAATCATATATTCTGTCTTTCAGAATCCTCTCCAATCATTTGGCCACAACTGATGTAAGACTGACTCATCGATGATTCCCAGGATTATCTCAATTGCCTTTCTTGAATAAGGGAATAATGTTTGCCACCCTCCAATCATCTGGTATGACTCCAGTGGACAGTGAGGATGCAAAGATCATTGCCAAAACACAGTGAACCCTTGCCCTCCTTCCCATAACAACATAACGTATATCCTTTCTGGCACAGGGGACATCTACCCCTGTGATTTTCCAATATTTTCAGCACATTCTCCGCCTTAACATCAACTTGTTCGACCATATCAGCCTGTTTCACGCCGTCCTCACGGGAACGAGGTCCCACTCACTCGTGAATACTGAAGCAAAGTACTCATTAAGGACCGCCCCTACCTCCTCTGACTCCTGGCACAAGTTTGCTTCTCTTATAGGGGTATACATGTGGAATTATGTCTCAGCACTGAATTAATATAAAGATATTGCAGTGTACAATCACTCGATTACTTTGAATATTGAGCTGTATTTTAACTGAGAAAACACAGTTGAATTGATTTGATTATATTTCACTTCATGCTAACATTTATTGCATTTCGAAGCACAATAAGCGTTTCCTTTTTCCATATATATAACTTACTTAAAATTCATCGCACGTTTATGTACAGAAAATAGAATTAACATCTGCTTGTTCCTTTCTTTATCGATGACTGTTCATTTTGAATTTGTGGAAGTTGTACATTGTTGAAAGGAAGGGAAATTGCATTTTTAAAATCAAAGTACAATGATCATGCAGTTTTATCAATTTGTCTTTCAAAGAATTGTCATGAGATTCCTGTTTATTTAAGACCACCATTGTATTGTTATTGTAAAATATTGTTTAATTTCCAGTCCATTACACACAGAAACTGCCTAATTAATTCCCATTCGAATTACTACAATAAACAGCTGATTAGTTTTCATTTGTGTAACTACATTAAACATAATATTACAATCCTGCCCGTGCTGAGTGGGAACATTATGAAAGGAACTGTGAAGCTGTGGCAGTGTCTCTATTACTAGACCCGAGGGAAGGTTTCAAATCACACCTTCATCAGAAAAATATCAAGAGCTATCTGAATGGTGATGAGAGAGCACCTAAGCACAGACTGAGTTGCTTTTCAATTCAACATTAGGTCTGCTTTTATCTATTATATCAATATTCACAAAATCTGATACTTCATTGTGCCAGATTACCAAGAAATATGTGTTGGAAACTTCATTTAGCCACTTTGCTTTTACAAAAGGCTTACATCTGCCCCTGTTTTCTCTAACTGAAAGAAATCTGAGGAGGATTTTCATTTTTAGGTAAAAAGGGGAGATGTTTCCCATTTAAATTAATGCTTCTTCGATTTGCCCCTTTTCAGTTTATGTGAGGTTTCATAATAATGCTCTACTTTCGGATGGTGGGGATACCTGAATCTAATTCTGTTGCTTATAAGTTCCTGGAGAATATCTGAAAATTTTGCAGAATGAAAGATTACGATGACTAAATAATGAGATTGACTTTTTTTGTTGCAAAGGGGCAAGTCCAAAAAATTGAAACTCATTAAACATTATTCTCTCCTGCTATAAATTTGAAATAAAGTTGATGTCTACTTCAGTAAACTAACAAATACTACCACCTATTCCATATCAGTCAGCTGGTTACCTACTTTGTAACTAAATGTTGTGATTCATCTAAATATTACTCTGTCCTTTGATCAAAGTGAATTTGTAAATGTTCAGTTTATGAATTGTCAGAAACATGTTTTTATTTTTCCATTCACCTATTCATTTTGACCAATAGATTGAAATGTTTTGAAAATATTGGAGTTTGTTCATTTAAAAATAAGGTTTGCACATCGCTCACATATCTCATTTCTTGTATTAAGATTCAAAAATGTTTCCTGGTGGAATTCGAGTAAATTCCAAACATTTGTTGACTTCAAATAAGATCTTTAACACCCAGTTATCAATCTGTTGTTAATGTTTCAGCTGGTTACATTGACATTGATTAGGTTCTCATTCAGAGAGATTAATTAACAATTATAAACTATTTGCAGGACTATTCAATTGAAAGAGAGATACAGATGGGCAAATGTTTTTTTTTGGAAGGCATTGCTTTTTCATTTAAATGTAGGCTGTTCAAGAATTCTATCTCCCCTTCCATTGGTTTTCTTGTCGAGAATGCAGAATTTTAGTTCCTGGGCATTTTAATGTGTTCTGTACTTTGAGATTTGTATCCGATTTAAGAAGAAAAGGAGAAACAATTAACATGAAAACTTTAGTGAATAGAAAGCAAAGTAAATTAAATTGACAGAGGCAACTTTTAGTATAATCTCTGAATATTCAGTCAAATTTTTCTAATGTCAAGAGCGTGGTGCTGGAAAAGCGCAGCAGGTCAGGCAGCATTCGTGGAGAAGCAGAATCAACGTTTTGGGCACAAGCCCTTCATCAGGAATATTTTCTGATGACGGCCTAATGCCCGACAGGTCGATCCTCCTGCTCTTTGGATGTGCCTGCCCTTTTCCAATGCCACACTCTTGGCTCTGATCTTCAGCTTCAGCTTTCCTCACTTTCTCCAAATATGTTTAATGAACATGAACTAAAAAGGTTAGCATCAGCAGTTGAACAAGACCAAGTTAACACATTTTTTTTCAATATTTATAGAGAAAACCTGTTTGAGAGCATGCAACAAATCAGATCGAACAACATCCCTTGCCGTTAGAACCCTTGGCCATTCATAATAAAGAATAATCAGGCTTTGAACAATCGGTGTGGTTTATAACTACTGAACTGAAATACCAGACGGACAACGATGGCATTTATTGGAGGGAATGATAGCCAGATCCTTACTATGATAATTATGATTAATCTCAGAAACAATAAGATATTTACTGAGATTATTACACTGAACAGTAATTAGATGGTTATGAAGATCTTTGTGTGGCTTCATGTGCAGTGTTTTGTTTGAACATTGATTTCAGTAACATTGGGATATTTTATAAGATTGACAATTGACTGTTAAAATTAAGGTTTAAAGGCAACGTTTTTTTAAAATATCAGTTTCGTTTAGCGAAACACAATTCTAATTATACGGAATCCCTACTGTGTAGAAACAGGCCATTTGACCTAACAAGTCTTCACTGACATTCCAAAGAATAATCCACTCAGCACCATTCTGCTCTCAGATTACTGGACAATTACCCCTGACTAATGCACCCAACCTACACATCTCTGAACAGAACGTGCAGCTTAGCATGGCCAATTTACTTAATCTGCACATCTTTGGATTGTGGGAGAAAACCAGAACATGCAAACTCCACACAAACATGTGGCCAAGGATGGAATCAAACACATTTGCATAACACTGTCAGACACAAGTGCTAACCACTGATCCTCTGTTCTCAATGCCCAGCCCCCATGCAAGAAATTAAATAAGTAAGAGACGTGCAAAACAAAAAATAAAAATCTCTAACAAATCACAAATGAACAATAATTAGAAAATTAATATGATCAAAGGACACAACAATATTCAGGTGAATTGCATTGTTTAATTACAAATTTGGAATTAGCTAACTAATGAATAACGGGAATTGACATTTGTTTATTTCACTGATGAAGAAATTGCCTTGCTTTTCATCTTTGTAACACTGCAGAATAGGATTTATGTGCCTGAAATGTTTGAATTAAGCTCTTTCTAACAAAAGAAATCAGTACAATCACATTGTTTTATTTGCATCTTTAAGACTCAAACATTATCAAGTACTTTCCCGGAATTTAGAACCAGCAAAATTAGTTAATTTGGTTGCTTGGGAACTCGAAGAGAATAAACAGCAGATTCTATGAATTAGTCATTCAATGTGATTATTCAGCTGAAGACAACATCCCTTCTTTGCAAAAATGCTCAACTTCGAAAAATTCAAAATGCATTGTCACTGTTTAATGAAACAATACAGAGATGTTAACTCTTTTTCATTTGACTTATCAAAACTCATGAATTTTACATGACTTTGTTGCATGAAAAATACTTAAATCTTATTGTGATTAGAAGTACAATAAATGTTTGCATTCAACTATGTTTCTGTGGGTAAAATAAGAAGTAATTCCACATTTACAGCAAATACTGGATTGAATGATTATTACGTATGAGTAACCTGATGAAGGAGCGTCGCTCCGAAAACTATTGTGTTTCCAATTAAACCTGTCAGACAAATCTCATAACCTGGTGTTGTGAGATTTTTAACTTTGTACACCCGAGTCCAACACCAGCATTTCCAAATCAGATCAACCATGAGTTCGTTGAATGGTTTTGCAGACTCCTTTCGCTGAATAGCATACTTCCACTTGGTTTAACATTTCGTCTAACGCCTTATTTTATTCATAAGTTCAGAATTGTGAGGGGATGGGATGAAGTGACAGAAAAGGTTCATTAAACCGATCAGACAGAGCAGGAACAAGGCTCATAAACTCAGGAAGAAGAAATGTGCTGTGGCCTGGGGGCAACAAATGAGACTGGGCACAGCACAGGCGGCTGTGTACAGAAGCTGCGATTGCTGAAGGAAGTTGCTACATCTTTTATAGTTGTCAAGTCAGTGATCACGCTGGATGTTGGATCGTTGTATAATTCACAGACAGCAGAAATTTGTGAAAGGATGAAATGTTTGATTCATTGGAGAAATTTTCTGTGGTTCCAAATCCGAGTGAATGTTTGAAATACGAATCAGATCTTTGTGTGAAGGGTTAGGTTAAAATACTAATGAACAATCCAACTGGATAAACCTGTGCTCCCGATCTGTAGTATGTGAACGCATGTGATGAAAGCAGGAAGTCGTTCTCCAAGCAACTGGTCACTTCCTATTCATTATGTAATATCTTCCCTTCACAATAAATAAAAATCCACTCAGTTCAATATACAATGCTTTAGGTGGAATATTATGCCAAATCTTTCAAAATACAGACTTTTGGAACCGAATCTTATTCAGCTGCACACATTAAAGGAATTTCTTTACATTTAAAGTCAACTAATTTAGACATTGATTCCCCACAACTTCCGACCGACTACACCCCATCCCTGCACCTTTACCTTTCCACACGCTGTGTCTCTCCTTGTGAAATTTATACCTTGCATGTCAACAAATGTGCCTTTCAAAATATGTTGAAAACCAGATTCTCGGAGTGACTGCAATTCTGTTCACATCATTTCTTTCTCCTTCAAAGGTTTGGTTAAAGGTATTGAACACCAGATATCTAGATGTTTACTGACTTGAAAGATGGAATTTTCCACCTATTTACTCTGACCAAACATTTCATAACCTGCAAAAAAAACATTAAGTCTTCCTTGGTTCAAAGATAACTGTTCTCGGTTTTCCAAGAAGACAAATGAATAAAATTTCATCTTCAGTACACCCCCATCAGCATCTTCTCTAATGGCTTTACACCCCAGTAAACCCCATCATTATCAATTCATGGAATCACAGAATCCTACATTGCTGAAAGAGCATTTCAAACAATCGGGCCGGTATCGATGCTCTGAAGAGCATCTCACCTAGACCCACATCCCCTCCCTATTTCCATATATTTCACCTGAAGAAGGGGATTCTCTCCCCCCTTATGATTTCAAATAAACCTGTTGGAGTATAATCTGACGCCCTGTGATTTCTGACCTTATCCCACATTTCCCATGGCTAATTCACTTAACTTACTTAATTCACTCCCTGGACACGAGAGGGCAACTTAACTTTGCCAATCAACCCAACCCTCCCTCTGAAAACCAGTGCGAATTACAGAGAAAACGTTCCATCATACTGAGTAAATGCTGTATCATTTTGCAATGGTTTTATACCGTGGTAACAGCCTCATCAGAATAAATGAAACCAAATTCAATGTATCGAAACGGTACTCTGTCCTGTACAATTTCATTCGTGCTGCGGGAAATGTTTCTGCACTCATATTTGAATGTGTTTACGTTGTTTCTTCCTGAGCTTCCTGCTTCTAGTAAACACTTCAATCCGGAACAAGTCTTTCAAATACTTTTCATTCCAACACAGTCACAAGGTGAAGTTTGCAGAAGGCACGTGTTTGGCTGTTCACTGACACAGCCTTCCTGAGAGCTGCAGTCCTTCCCCACCTTTATTCAGGCAGCACTGTCCTTCCTGTGAAATGCCCCAAATAGAATAGAAGGACAAGTATCAATACCTGCACTTGGGAATGGAGCGACAGTTTTAAAATATTTACACTGTCCCCAGGGGAGAATTGAGTCCTGTGACAGGCGGGGATACTAACTACTATACTACCGAAGACAAGAGTGTCAAAGGAGGCCCTTCAACCAATTATGGCCACACTTCTCAAATACAACTGCCTAATGAACTGAATCACATTTCACAATTCTTACTCTACAGTCTTGTATGTCTTGGCATCACAAGCTCACATCTGAATATTTATTCAGGTTGTAAGGGTTTCTGTCCCTCTGAACAATGCAGGCAGTATATTCCAAATTCCAACCACCCACTGGCTGATAAAGCTTTTTTGCACATCTTCGCGACTGCGCCACTCAGTTCCTCTGATTCTGGGGCTGGGAATTGGGACTATGTGGCCGCAGTGGTTACTGCCTTGTGTGGGGAAACTGGTGAAGTAGCCAATGTTAAACTGCATTACTATTGAAGCATACATTTCAACAACACCTGCACTGTTCCCGGAGTTTTTGATGTTTTGGAGAAATCTACTTATCTCAGCCTTCAGCATATTAATGATGGAATCACCACAGCTTCTGGGGGAACCGACATCAAACGGTCAGCCCATTCTGCGTTCCCACATATCTGCCACTGTTCGCTTCGCACTGATATTGTGCATTTAGTGCGCTACCTAACATTTCTTATGAGACTGTATTTATTGCACACTGTCAGCGCACTCATCTGTGGAATGCCGTGATGGTATAGTGGTTAGTACTATGCGTTGTGGCCGCAGCAACCTCGGTTCGAATCCGAGTCACGACAGTAATTGCTCTATTTGCTGCAGCTCTTGGGAAACACAAAGGAATCAGTTGTTTGGATAAGGTAATTTTTTCCAAAGTGATGATCTTTTCCCTTCAAATTCTGCTCGCTCACACCTCTGTGTTTCATATATCAGAATTCCAATCCACCCGTTCTCAGAGATTTCACTCCCTCCTAGGTCACTAACTGAACGTTTCATCCCACACCCCATTACATTAATTTAGAGATGCCGGTGTTGGACTATGGTGTAAAAAGTTAAAAATCACACAACACCAGGTTAGAGTCTAACATATTTAACTGAGCACTAGTTTTCGGAGCGCTGCTCTTTCATCAGGTAGTTGTGGAGTCATTTCCTGTTTCATTAAGGCACTGCACAATACAACACTGACTCTCACATTGATACCATTCAGTCTGTGCTGCTGCGGTCACCTTTGCTGGGTGAACGTGCCCCAACCCCACCATCGGGACCTGCAGATCAGTTGATCCATTTGGTTACGGCTGTTGGAGGCCAATCCTCAGGTAGCAGCTTTTACTGATATGGACTTGCGATTATGGGCGGTCAAGCTCAGGAAAATGATACAGGACAATATCGAGGAAAAGCGACTTCTTTCAGGAAGATTAGTTTCACTGGTTTTCCGCAATGGCCGAGCGCTATTACCACTGGACTGTTCAGTCAGATACCGAGCAAATGGACCAGGGACCCGGGTTTGACTCCAACCATGCCAGGTGTTAGAATTGGGAGACAATACATATCTGGAATTATGTATCCAATAACACCTATAAATACATGGCCAATTGTTGAAAAAAACAAAACCATCGTGTTCACTGACGTCCTTTGAGGAAGGAACCTGCTATTCTTACCTCGATGTGACTCCAGACTCACTGCAATACGGTTGAGTCTCGACTACCCGCTGTGCAATTAGGGATCACAATCAATACTCCCGAGACAGCGACGCCCTCATTCTGTAACAGAATAGGAAAAAAGTTAATTTAGCTCTCGCTAGTGTACTGTGTGCAGTTCTGCAATTCACAGTATAGCAATGATGTGATGGCACTGCGTACGTTGCAGGAGAGATTCAATGGGATATTGGCTGGGCTGAAGAGTTTCAGTTATGAGGAGAGATTGGACAGACTGGGGTTGTTTGACACCGAGCAGAGGAGATTGGAGAAGACATGACTGATATGTACAAAATAGTGAGGGATGTGGATAGGATAGATTGAAAGAAGCGTTTGTTATTGATGGAGGGATTGAACACTGGGGTCAGGAGATTTTGGGAAAAGGCAAAAAGGTTTGATTATATGTGCGGAAACGGTCAGAGAGGCGGAAACCCTTTTAACCTGAAAAAATATTCAGATGTGAATTTGTGTTGCCAAGACATATCAGACTATGGGCTAAATAATGGAAATCTTGTTTCAGGTCGTTAAGCAGTTGTGTTGGACAAGTGCGGCCACAACAGGCTGCAGGGCCTCCTTCGATTTTGTTGTTTTCCACAGTATCGTGGTTAGTGTCCCCGCCTGTCACTGGGCTTAATTCTCTGCTGGGGGCATCGTGAATGTTTTAAACCTGTCGCTCTGTTCCCCAGTGAAGGTTATTAATGCCTGGCCGTCCATTCTTGATGAGATATGTCACAGGAAGGACAGGGCTGTCAGCATCAGCTGGGGAAGAACTGCAACTCCTGGGGAGAGAGGGTGTCAGTGAAAGTGCAAACACGTAACTTCTGCAAACTCCACATTGTGTTTCGTGTTGCAATGAAAACCAGTATACAGAGTTGTTCCTGACTGTGCGTTTATATAAAGTAGGAATCTGAGGAAGAAAACACAGTAAACCCATTCAGATCTGAGTGCAGAAACATTTCCAGCAGCACTAATGAGGTTGTACAGCGCAGAACCGCGTTTGGATGCATTGAGCTCGGTTTGAGGGCGCAGCTTGCTTTCACTCGGCTGAGTTGCCAGTGTATAAAGCCATTAAACATGATACGGATAGTGTTCAATATGATGGTACATTTGCTCAGTGGTTCGCACTGCTGGTAAGTCTGTAGGTTAGGTGGATTGGCCGTGTTAAATTCGTTGATGTGTTCAGGGAGTGAATTCAGTAAGTTAAGAGAGTTAGCCATGGGTAACGCAGTGATAAAGTCAGCAGTCACACGATGCCAGGTTTCATTCCAACAGGTTTATTTGAAATCACAAGCCAGAGGCATGCCAGGATAGAGACGGGAGCTAGGTCTGGTTGAGATGCTGTTTAGAGTGTCCCTACAGACCTGATCGGCTGAATTGTACTTTCTGCTTTGTTGGGAATATGTGATTCTATCAGAGACGTCACTGCCAGCGCTTACTGGGGTCCTAAGACATTAGAGACGATGCTGACGGCGTTTCGTGGGGATGGAATTTTATTTATTTGTGTGTTGGAAAATTTGAAACTGAACCAAGGAAAACCGAATGGAGGTTTTCCAGAGTATTTGAGGTTTGGAGAGAGTAAATAGGTGGTAAATTCTCTCTTTCAAGTTCGCAAATTTCTGAACCTCAGGCTTTCAAAACCATCGATGTCGGGCAAAGAAATAATGAGAGCAGAATTTCTGTCACTCTGAGAATCCACTTCTAAATATTTGGAGAGACACATTTCGAGACACAGAAGCAGTGAGTTTCACCAGGAGAGAGACAGCCTGTGGCCAGGTAAATGTGTAAATGTGGGGTTTGTGTGGGGGGAGGGGGGAGGGGGGGTGTGGGCGGTGGAAGGTGTGAGGAAACAATGTCTAATTTGGACGAATTTAGAGGTGAAGAAATATCGGAAACATATGCAGCCGAATAATGTTGAGCAAAGAACCATCAGAGTTTTGAATGATTTATATTAATATTCTACATGAAACATTTTAAATGGAACTGAGCAGATTTTGTATATTGTCAAGGAAAGATATTCCATAATGAATAGGAAGTGACTTGTCTCTTGGAGATCGATTTCCTGCTTTAATCCCACGCCTTAAAGGTGGGAGGACAATCGGCATGATGTTGGGTTCATTTGATACCCACTGAAATCTGCCAACGTAACTGAGCATCAAAACTGGCATCTTGTTTTGTAGTTTAACTTTCTGTTTTTTTCAACAGTATTTTCTTTAAGCTGAAATAAATTCGGAGTAAAACTGAATGCAACATTAAACGTTCCAATGATATATATCCAATTCACTTCCGATTATTGCAATGAACAGAGTGAAGTTGCAGCAAAATTAATAAAATGAAATGAAGAAAACTGCATTTCCGGAAATTTTACCCAGTTCAGGTTCAGCCATATGACAAAGCCCATCGAGCTAAAACATCAACTTCACTTCTCTCTCCATATATACTTCTTCATGTGAGAGAGAAACTGTCTGAAGAATTTATGCGTCAAGACTAAATGTGCGTGTGAATGTGACGGCAATTTCATGTTTGCTGGTTCATTCTGAGACAGTTCCGACTCGGAATAAATCAAGGACAGGTATTCCTTCCAAGGACGAGGTCACTTCTTTGGATTTTGCAGGTGTTATTATTCGCTGAAAGCAGAAACATAATGGTATGGATTCGATTCCTCTCAGGGAATTTCTTATCCCCTGGGTGCACCATATGTAATCTTGATGTGGTCACACGTGAGCCCCTTTGCAATGGGCTGGAGTGGCCCAGAGGTGAAGGCGACGGGTTGGACTTCCATTGTGCATGTGTGGATTTGAATCCTACTCTGGCTGTTACTTCTATCAAAAACAGCTGTGGTTTTCATTTGTGCCTCACATCTTTAGTATACATTGGATGGAGAATCTTGTTCTTGCCCTTCTTTGCACCGGAGATTTGTGATAAATCGAAACCTCATCATAGTCGAAATAAAGCAATTTGTTTCCGTTGTAAGTTATATTGGGATAATGAAAAGGAGTGCAAACGTTTCTTTCCTCCTTTCATTCCATCTTGACTTTCTATGAATTTACATCGAATGAAAGCAATGCAAATAAGGAGAGATCAGGTGCAATATTTTATCCAGTTGGATTGTGAATTTTAATGTAACACACCACACAAACTTTTGATCAGTATTTTAAACAGTCAATTGAATTGGAACCGCTAAAAACTTTTCCAATGAAATGAGCCTTTCATTCTTTCACAACATTTTGCTGTGTGCATCATACCGGGATCCTTCATCCAGCGTGATCACCAAGTTGGCAACAATATTAGATCCACCAATTTTCTTTAGCAACCACAACTTCTGCACATACCCATCTGTGGTGTGCCCAGTGCCATTTGTTGTCTCCAGGCCACAGCACATTTCTTGTTTATGACCTTATGAGCCTAGTTCCTGATCTGTCTGATCAGTTTGAGAAACCTTTTCTATCACATCATCCCATCCCCTCAAAATTCGAAAGTTATCAACAAAGTAAGGCATTAGACCAAATGATGCAATAGTGGAAGTCGGCCATTCAGACCATCGAGCCTGCTCGAACATTCAATGAACTCATGGCTGATCTGATGATCTTCAACTCCATTCTCTTGCATTACCTCGACAAAGCGTTATCGTCTTTCTGATCTGACTGGCACAGTTAGAAAATACACAACAACTCAGCCTCAACAACAGTTTCGGTAAGGAGTTCCACTGATTCACTGGCCCCTGAGCAAAGAAATGACTCCTCATTTCTGAATTAAATAGGCAAAATCTAATTCTGAGTTCATGTCCTCTGGTGTTCTCATGTGATTATACAAATGTTATCATGTGATTATACAGGTCCCCTTCGCCTCCTTTGTTTCAAAGAGAATAGTCCCAGCCGAACCAATCATTCCACGAAGCTCCGTTTTCTCCTGTGTTGACAATATATCCATAAATCTCTGCTGCTCCCTGCAGCGTCCTTACATTTTATGAAGGCAGGTGGAGAAATTTATATGGTTGACATTTCAAGCACAGATGGGAACTGGAATTTGAAAACAGACAGCGACAGATTGGTCCACACAAGGTCGAAATACAGTAATGATAACTCTGACAAATGAGAATCTAATCATATCCCACTGACATTCAATGGCTTTACTGAAACCAAATTACCCCGTGTATTTAGGGGGGAGAAAAGGATAGAAACTGGCGATATAAACATTTCGACAACAAAAACATGTCCTTTGGTAGACTTTTTTTTCATCATAAACTCAACTCGTGAACCCTACATCGTTTGCAAGGCACAAATGAGACGTGGAACATAACTCTCTCTATTTGCCTGGATCGGTGGAACTTCAATAACACTTAAGGAACTGGACACGGTCCATGACAATGTAGTCACTTGATTGAAACCTCTTCAATACCTGCAATATTCATTCCCCTTCACCGCTAAGGCACCCTTGCAGCAGAGTGCACCACCTACAAGATGCACTGGAGTAAGTCATCTGAGCATTTTTGACAGAACCTTCAAAGCTCAACAGCTGTACTGACTATAAGGACAAGGTTGGAAAATTCAACGAAACACTACCATTTGAAAGTTCCCCTGCAAGGCCCATAGCACCCTGACTTGGAAAGGAATCAGTGATAAACTCATTGGTGAAACGGTCTTAATGGAAAAAGTTGCATACTTCAGCCTTCCATCTTTTCTCTTACAATTTTAAAACGTGTTGATTTATGCGGTGACCTGACTTGTGCTGAGTCCGTCAGCTGTTCCCAAACCTGGTGTTTGCTAAATTTCTACTATCATCTACAGCCTGTAGTCAACATTAGAAAATGTCTGAAAAACCTCTCAATTAACTGGTTCCCCCCAAGGTTAGAGTGGTGTTGGAGAAGCACAGCAGGTCCGGGACATCTGAGGAGCAGGAAAAATGATCATTTCAGGCAAAGGTCCTTTATCAGGAATGAGATTGGGAGCATATGGGATAGAGAGATAACTGGGAGGAGGGTGGGGCTGGGGAGAAGGTAGCTGAGAGTGCAGTAGGTGGATGGAGATGGGGGTGTCAGAAAAGAAGGTGGATTGTATTGGTGGGAATGAAGATGCGCAGGTGGGACAGGTCAGGAAGACGGTGTTGAGCTGAAAGGTGGGGACTGGGGTAAGGTAGAGGGTGGGGAAATGAGGAAACTGTTGAAGTCCAAATTGATGCCATCAGGTTGAAGTGTCCCGAGGCGGAAGATGAGGATTTCTTCCTGCAGGCATCGGGTGCTGAGGCAGTGGCGATGGAGGAGACCCAGGACATGCATATCCTCGGGAGAGTGGGAGGGGGTGTTGAAATGTTTGGCCATAGAAC
This sequence comes from Hemiscyllium ocellatum, assembly GCF_020745735.1. NCBI lineage: Eukaryota > Metazoa > Chordata > Chondrichthyes > Orectolobiformes > Hemiscylliidae > Hemiscyllium > Hemiscyllium ocellatum. Next base: position 3,373,319 of record NC_083454.1, read on the forward strand.
ACTGAGATTGATTCTTGCGGGTGTCCTGGAGATATTCATTGATGTGCTCTGTGAGAAGACATCCAGTCTCCCCAATTTAGAGTAGACCGCATTGGAAGCAACGGATACAAGAAGTGACATGTACGGAAGTGCAGGTGAAACTTTGTTGGATGTAGAAGCCTCAATTGGAGCCTTGGACAGAGATGAGGGCGTAGCTGAGGGTGCGTTTTTTTGCAATTCCTGCAGTGACAGGGAAAGGTGCCAGGAGGGATGGGTGGGCCATTACAGGCCATGGACTTGACTAGGCAGTCACAGAGCGAATGGCCTGGGCGGAAAGTGGATAGGTTGGAGTGCGGAACATATCTCCAGTGGTGGAATCCGTTTAGAGGTGATGAACATGTCAGCGGATGATGTGACTTATGCGGAAGTTGGTGGGATAGAAGATAAGGAGCAGTGGGGTTCTGTCCTTGTTGTGGTTGGAGGTGTGGGGTTCATGGGCGGAGTTACAGAACATGGATGAAATGCGTTGGAGGGCATCTTCAACCACATAGGAGGGGACGGTCAGGTCTTCAAAGAAGGAGGCAATCTGGTGTGTTAAGTGGTGGAACTGGTCCTTTGGGAGCAGAGGGTAAAAACAATGACTGCAGATGCTGGAAACCAGAGAGTAGATCAGAGTGATGCTGGAAAAGAACAGCAGTTCAGGCAGCATCCAAAGAGCAGTAAAAGCGACATTTCGGGTAAAAGCCCTTCAACAGGAATAAAGGCAGAGTGCCTGAAGGGTAGAGAGATAAATGAGAGGAGGTGGAATGCAGGGAAAATGAAGTGCCGAGTGCAGAACACATCAGATGGCCTCCTTCTTTCGAGACTGCCATTTCCCTTCCCACGTGGTTAAAGATGCCCTCCGATGCATCTCGTCTACATCCCGCACCTCCGCCCTCAGACACCATCCCTCCAACTCGTAACAAGGACAGAACCTCCTTGGTGCTCATCTTCCTCCCTAACAACCTTCGCATAAACCAAATTACCCACCGACATTTCCGCCAACTCCAAACGGACCCCACCACCAGGGATATATTTTCCTCCCCACTCCTTTCTGCCTTCCCCAAAGACAGTTCCCTCCGTGACAACCTGGTCAGGTCCACGCTCTCCAACAATCCCCCATCCCGTCCTGGCACACTCCCCTGCCACCGCAGGAATTGCAAAACCTGCGCCCACATCTCCTCCCTCTCCTCCATCCAAGGCCCCAAAGGAGCCTTCCACACTCATCAATATCATTTATTGTATCCACGGCTCCCGATGTGACCTCCTCTACATTGGGGAGACTTGAAGCCTCCGAGCAGAGCACTTTAGGGAATATCTCTGTGACACTGGCACCAATCAATCACACTGCCCTTTGGTCCAAAATTTCAACTCCCGCTCCAACTCAGCCCAGGACATGGACGTCCTGAACCTCCTTCACCGTCGCTCTCTCACCACCCGACGCCTGGAGGAAGAATGCCTTATCTTCCGCCTCGGAACACTTCAACCCCAGCGCATCAATGAGGACTTCAACAGTTTCCTCATTTCCCCTTTCCCCACCTCACCTCCGCTCCAAACTTCCAGCTCAGCACTGTCCCCATGTCTTATCCTCCCTGCCAATCTTCCTTTCCAACTCTCCACTCCACCCTCTTCCTTGACCTATCACCTTCATCACCTCCGCAGCTCAACTATTGCCCGAAACGTCGATCTTGCTGCTCCTCGTATGCAGTCTGAACTGCTGTACTTCTCCTTTGGGAGCTGATGCAATGCAGATGGAGTAATTGGGAATACAGGATACCGGTAGCGCAAGAGCTGGGATCTCCTGTACACTGGCATCAACAGACACCTTCTCGCAGAGCGTTTCAGTGTACATTTCCAGGACTCCCGCAACATTCAACCTGAGCACCCCAAGACAGGACACATCAAATCCCCTCCACACTCCCCCGACAACATGCAGATCCTGGGCCTCCTCCACCACCATTCCCTCACCACCCGACGCCTCATCCCCCATGTCGGGACCCTTCAACCCCAGGGCATCAATGTGGTTTTCACCAGTTTCCTCATCTCCTCACGCCCACCTTATCCGAGTTCCAACCTTCCAGCTTGGCACCATCCAACTGACCTGTCCCACCTGTTTATCTCCCTTCCTACCTATCCGATCCACCCTCTTCTCCGACCTGCCACCTTTAACCCCATCTCCATCCATCTATTGCACTCCCAGCTAAATTCTTCCCAGACCCAGTCCTCGTATTTATGTCTCTACCCTTGAGGCTCCCAGACTTATTCCTGATGAAGGTGTTTTGCCCGTAAAGTCACTTTTTTCTGCAACTCGGATGCTGCCTGACCTGCTATGCTTCTTCTGTACCCCTCTAATATTGATTTGAATCCAGCTCCTGCCGTACATACTTCAGTCCAACTGATTTCCCTGTCCATTGATCTTCGGAGATCGTGCACGTCGACTCCATGATCTCTTTATCTGTCTACACCACACAGAATGCGCACTGTCATTGTTTCTTCTCCCCAAATTCATTAACACTCATTTGGTCTGAATTCAATTCCATTCAGCATTTTACCTTTCCACCTGATTGATACATCCCAGCATTCCCTGGCATTTTAACCTTAGTCAACTACACGACCAATTGTTGCATCATTAGCAAAGTTCAAATCATGGCTCCTGCAACTAAGTCTAAACCATTGATCTCCATCAGAGTACAGTGGCATTTCACTGGAAACACACATCCAAACATGGTTCATTGCTGGTTGGGATTAACAGCTCCTTATTCTTCCATGGAATGTGGCTATCATTGGATTGAAGAGCATTTGTTGTTAATTCTAATTCACCTTGAACTAAGTCATGGGTGAACCACATTCTTGTGGGTCTGGAGTCACATGTCGACAGAATTCATTACGGTCGGCAGATTTCCCTTTCGAAGGGACATGAATGAATGGATTTTCAGCAATATAAAGTTATTTTTGCTGTTCCTGAGATTGCTTTTATTTTCCAGATTTTATTCATCGAATTTAACTATCAGCAACTGCCACGTTCCAGTCTCCAAATATTACTATCCCAATAGATCGCCGCTGCGCTAACAAGTCCCTGCTGCATTTCTCCATTCAAAGAATGACATTGTCAATTCAGATTATCACAGATGGAGAGAGAACAGATCACGTTTCAATGTTGGAATGGAAGCAATGTACACTGGATTGGAGTGTTCAGTGGAGCAAGAGGTTGATGTGGAGATGATGTGAGCAAAATCAGTTCTTACTGTTAAGATAACAAAACGCCGCTTTGTTAAGGAAAATCTTTGAGAATCCTTTCACCGTGGGCGGCATGGTGGCACAGTGGTTAGCCCTGCTGCCATGCAGTACCAGAGACCGGGGTCAATTCCCGACTCAGGCGACTGACTGTGTGGAGTTTGCACGTTCTCCCCGTGTTTGCATGGGTGCCCTCCCACAGTTCAAAAATGTGCTGGTTAGGTGAATTGGCAATGCTAAAACTGCCCGTAATATTTGGTGAAGGGGTATGGGTGGGTTGCTTCGGCGGGTCGGTGTGTTCACACTGCAAGTCATCCAATCTATTTCAAATTCTCAGGCTTCCTCTGAGCCAATCCACAGTGCGGGTTAATGCTGCTGCTGATTGTTAATAATATGATAATTTGAGACGAGTATACCTTTCCACCCCGCCTTTGACCAGAATCACACCTAGCCTCATCATTTCACGTGCTTGGATAGTCAGGTTTTCTTTCCCTGAGGTCAGGGAGACCAGAACGCGAGGGCAAAGATTTAGATATAAAAGAGACCTCAGGGGTAACTTTTTCATACAGAGAGTGGCACGTGTATGGAATAAGCTGCCAGACGAAGTGATGGAGGCTGGTGCAATTGCAACATTTCTAAGGTATTTGGATGGGTATATGAATAAGAAGGGTTTTGGAGCGGCATGAGCTGAATGCTGGCAGTTGGAATTAGATTGGATTGGGACATCTGGTCAGAATGAACGGATTGAACCGAAGAGTCTCTTTCTATGCTGTACATCTCTATGAGTCTACGACCGCGCCTTTACCAATCATGTCACTGATGCAACAGAATAGCTTCACGTGCTCATATCCAACCCCACTTCCGGTTTTGTATTGGCGGCTGCGCCACAAAGTTTGTCTGATTCCGGTTCTTGGAACTGGGGTTGTGTGACTAACTGCAGCAATGGGTACCTCCTTGTGTGGGAAAGTTTGTGAAGCAACCGTTTTAAACTCATTGTTATTGAAACATACAATGCACCAATATCCCGCACTCTACCCTGAACATCTTTGTTTCTAGAAATCTATCAAACTCAGTTTTCAACATGCAGTACTTGATGGAACCACCACAGCGTCTGGGGATATCGAATTTAAAATTCATCTAATTCTGATTTCCCACATGTCTGCTATCGCTCGCCTAATATTCCTGTTGTGCATCTGTTACTCTACCTAACATATCCTCTGTCACTGTGATAATTGCTGTTTTTTTTCAAATGCGTCTCCCTGCATGACTCATTTATGGTTTGAATTAAAGTATTCTGCATTGTGGTCACAGAAAGCTCGTTGGAATCCGAGTTACTGCATTTTACTCCTCGTGATTCATGCTGAAGTAACACAGAAAGGAATTAGTTGATTTTTGATGAAAGCATTCTCAGACATTATGATGTTGTTTTCCATCAAACCCCTTTCCTCCCCTCCCTCCTGCACTTATCTTCTTTAAATACCGCCTCCCATTTCCCCTACAGTCACTTTCACACTGACCTCATTCAGTCTGTGCTGCTGTGCTCACTGTTACTGGGTGACCATGCGCAAATCTCACTATCGGGACCTTCAGCCCAGTTAATCCATTTCTATACCGCGGCTGTGAGATCAATCCTCATGTAGCAGCTTTTACTGACATGCACCAGCGATTATTGAAACATCACTCTCAGGAAAAGGGCAAAGAGCCGCATTGAGGAAAATAAACTTTGTTAAAAAAAAACACCAGGTTCTGTGGAAAACCACATCATTTATTTCACTTGTTCATTCGGCTCTGGCGAGACTATTGTGTGTAGTTATGCAATTCACATTATAGCAGGTATGTGATCGCACTGGAAACGATGCTGGGGAGATTTCCCAGGATATTGTCTGGGCTGGAGAAGAGATATTGGACAAACTGGATTTGCATTTCTTAGAGCAGAGGAGATTGAGGGAGCATGATTAAGATGTACAAAATACAAAGGGATATGGATAGCTTTATCTGAAATGCATGTTTCACTTTTACGGCGATTTCCATCACGAGGGGGCATCGAGATAAGGTCAGAGGCGGAAAGATTACAGTGAATGCGTGGAAATACGTTTGCAAGCAGTGGGTGGCTGAAATCTGAAACACAGTGAATGCAAGGATCGGAGAAGCAAAATCCACATAACTTTCAGAAGTATTCAGATATGAATTTGTGATGCCAAGACATACAAGGCTCTGTATCAAGTGATTTAAAAAGTGGTTCGGATAGTTAAGCGCTTATTATTGAGCAATACAGGTACTCAGTTACAAGAGTGGGTTATTAATACCTGTCCTTCCATTCTCGAACGGACATGTCAGAGTAAGAACTGTGCTGTCTGAATCAGCTTGTGGGAGTGCTGCTGCTCCCGGGGAGACACAATGACAGTGACTGTGCAAACACGTGACTTCTGTAAGCTGTACCGAGAGTCGGTGTTGGAATGAAAATCATTAGGTAGTTTTGCTCGTAGTGCGGTGTTTACTTATAGAAGGTATCTCAGGAAAATATACTTTCTACTGCCATTTCCCCACTCGCACATACCACTGAATACCGCCACTATGTCGGACAATTTCTCTCTGAGCACCATTGTCCAGTCCTCCTTGGCCCCCAACACTTCCCCATATGGCACAATTGCACGAAATCTCAGAAGATGCAATGCTACCTGTTTAGGATGTCTCTCCTCACGGTGTAAAGTTCCAGTGATTTATCTGCCTCTCACTCAATTTAGCAAACTGCATTTCCTGCTCACAATGTGATCTCGTCAAGACTGGGGAGAGAAAAACTGAGCGGGTGACAAACGCGAGTACACCTACGTTCTGTCTGCAAACGGAAAAAGAACTTGAGCTTCTAGATTCCTGTCACTGCAAATTCCCACTGTGTTCCTATGCCTCCATGTCAGTTTGGTCTGCTGCAGAGCTCCCGCATGGCCTGTGCAAGTTGGAAGAGTGGCGCGTCATTTCTGAATGAGAGACTGTGCAATCTTCAGTACCCAACACGGAGTTCAGTCATTTTAGACCCTGTCCATCTTCGTTCACGTTCCTGCCCCATCTACACATGCCATTCATTCCAAATGCGGATGGTTTGGCTCGAAAATCTCTCCCCAGATGCACTAGACCTGCTGATTTTGTTCCGATATTTCTACATTTCTTTTGATAACGTTATTCTGTTGTGATTGCCAGCCTTCAGGAAACGTGCGTTTGGACGGGATTGTAGTCAGAGGAGATTTATCAACGTGGTGCCTGAGCTCGACCATTCCCCCTGCGAAGATAAGCGAAAGTGAGGGCTGCAGGTGCTGGAGCTCAGAGTCGAGAGCATAGTGCTGGAAATGCACAGCACGTCAGACAGCATCTGAGGAGTAGGAAAATCGATGTTTCGGGAAAACAACACCGACATTCCATTGCCAGCCGATGCCTGGAGGAAGAAAATCTTTTGTTCCACCTTAGGACCCTGCAACCATACGGGATAAATGTGTATTTCAACAGCTTCCTCATTTCACCTCCCCCAACATTATCCCAATCCCAAACCTACAGCTAGGCACTGCTCTCTGGACCCGGCCATCATTGCCCCTCCGAACTTTCTACCTCTCTTCATCCATCTATCGGTTTCCCAGCAACCTGACCACCAACCCCATTCCCCTTCCTCAACCCTGACTCAAAAGCCTCATTCCTGATGAAGGGCTTATGCCCGAAACATCGATTCTCCTGCTCTTCGGATGCTGCCAGACGTTCTGTGTTTTTAAAATACTACACTCTCGCCAATGCAAAGATAGATGAGCTCGACTGGGGCTCTCTATCTGAGAACGGAGAAAGCTGAGAGAGAAATTGATTAACGTGCACAGAAATGGAATAGATATGTTTGACAGGAATAAACTTTAGGGGCGGCACGGTGGCACAGTGGTTAGCACTGCTGCCTCACAGCAACAGAGACCTGGGTTCAATTCCCGACTCAGGCGACTGACTGTGTGGAGTTTGCACATTCTCCCCGTGTCTGTGTGGGTTTCCTCCGGGTGCTCCGGTTTCCTCCCACGCTCCAAAGATGTGCGGATCAGGTGAATTGGCCATGCTAAATTGCCCGTAGTGTTAGGTAAGGGGTAAAATGTCAGGGTATGGGTGGGTTGCGCTTCGGCGGGTCGGTGTGGACTTGTTGGGCCGAGGGGCCTGTTTCCACACTGTAAGTAATCTAATCTAATCTTTCTTATGAGAAGGGTAAATAACCAGGGTTATAGATGAAACGCTACAGGGAGGATGTTCAGTGAAGATTTAGGAAGAATGTTTACATCCGGAGAGGGTTGCTTGTCTGGAACTCACTGTTTGAACTTGTAGTAAAGCTAAGAGTCATCCAAATACTTCAGGAGTATTTAGCTGAACACTTGAGGAGCTAGAGCATGCACGGATAAGGATTAGGTACTGGAAGATGGGGCGAAGATAAACAGATATTTATTGAAAGACTTGAATACTGTAACTTTCGGTGCAGTAAAATGGAGGCTAGCGCAGCTCAGTGGCACAATGAAAGACGTGGTGGACATCTACTGCATTGTTAAGATCGCGATTCACAGTTTGTGGGTTTGATTCCCGCCAGAATTGCAATTTAGTTCAGATTTCAGCTGATTCAATGATTGTTCTGCTGCTTCATCGTCAGTTCCCATCGTCTGGAGTTCTCGTCCCTGCTACTGACCAGAGAAGGTTCCTCACTTTCTTGGTGTGAGTTTTAAGAAAATCATATCATTTGAAATATGATAAGCCAGGAATCGGCTGCTCATTCTCAAAACCCACTGCAGATACCCACTGTCTTTCCACACAGTTCCCTCCTACGGTTGCACAGAGTGTTTCGATTTATTCAGTGTCTTTTTCCCTTTGGGTGATAGGTTGATGTAGATGGCTGGGAAAAGACATTGACCTGTTCGATCAACCGTAATTATGTCAAATGGCGGGGTAGCGCTGGCGGGGGAAATGGCCCCTCCTATTCCTCTCAGTCTCTGCTGTTTCTGACAGAGGGTTTTAAACAATAGCATGATGATTAGATTAGATTACTTACAGTGTGGAAACAGGCCCTTCGGCCCAACAAGCCCACACCGACCCGCCGAAGCGCAACCCACCCATACCCCAACATATACCCCTTACCTAACACTACGGGCAATTTAGCATGGCCAATTCACCTGACCCGCACATCTTTGGACTGTGGGAGGAAACCGGAGCACCCGGAGGAAACCCACGCAGACACGGGGAGAACGTGCAAACTCCACACAGTCAGTCGCCTGAGGCGGGAATTGAACCCAGGTCCCTGGCGCTGTGAGGCGGCAGTGCTAACCACTGAGGACAATGTGAATCTATTCCACGGAATACCAAGGTCCTCCCGTTTATCCCACTGCTCTCACAGCTGCTGTTGTAGCTTCAGATCAGACAGTGGAGGATTCTCCCAGGTGCTCTTTCAAGCTGCATGCTCCTTCACACAGATTTCCAACTAGACACATGGAGCACACTGTCGGTTAGATATTGGGGATTCAGGGACAGATTTCCCCTTTTTCTGACTAGATTTCTGACCACGGTAATAAACATGAATTTCGGGCGTTCTGTATGCCCGAATCTTACTCCAGATTCTTATTACTTTACAATTTAAACTGAAATTCAATTTACGCTTGCATGACATTCTTATGTCTTCAGTATTCATGAAAACTGTGCATTATGTCCTTGGATGAAGCCATGGTGAAGATTAATGATGAGTGCAGTGTGTTTCATGTTGTCTGTAGGATCTTGCAGAAGCATGTTCGTGAAGTGTTGTTGAATCGAATTCTGTGCCGAATTGAAGCCGACCGAGTGAGAAGACCTGTGATAATGTAACATTTTCTGTAAAAAACGCAGCTACGTTTGGAAACCTAATTTTCAATCAAGGCTATTTTGCACAACATTTTTCTGTATCACATTAAATCAGTGAGTATTAAAAGGATTCAGTCCCGTTCCTGGTCATTGGGAAAGTTTCTTCATATATCAATCAACATCTGAGTTTTGAAACCTATTTTACTTCCGATTAAAATAGTTGAATATCTTTTCCCCCAGCCTAATGTCCCAATCCTCCCTTCTCTTCCATGTAAATACCAGCTGCTCCAGGCAAGGGTGGAGCTCCCAACCTGACGTTCCAATGCTCCTTGCTGCTCCATGTCAATAGCAGCTTCTCTAATTTAAGTTGGGGCTCCCAGTCTGATGCCTCAATGCTCCCTGCTCCATGTCAATAGAAGCGATCCAGTTGAGGTTGGATCTACCACTCTCATGCCCAAATGCTCCCAGGTGCTACGTGTCATTAAGAGCTGGTAGTTGTGAGGTTGGTGATCCCAGTCTGATGTCCAAATGCTCCCTCCTCCATGTCAATAGAAGCGGTCCAGTTGAGGTTGGATCTATCATTCTGATGTCCCAATGCTTCCCGCTGCTACTTGTCATTAAAAGCTGCTCCAAGTGAGAGTGGAGCTCCCAGACGGATCTCGCAAAGCTCCTAGCTCCATGTCGACTGAAGCTGCTTCAAATTAGGTAAGATCCCGCAGTCTGATGTTCCAATGCTCCCTGCCACTTCATGTCAATAGACACTGCTCCAGGTGAGGCTGGATTTCCCAGTCTGCGGCCCCAATGCTCCCTGTTACTCTAAGTAAATAAAAGCTGCTCCAGGTGTGGTGGGAACACCTAGCCTGCTGCCCCAATGCTCCCAGGTCCATGTGAGCAGACTCTGCTCCAGATGAGGAGGCAGCTCCCAACCCTTGCAACTCATACACCTCTATACCAACTTAGAAATAGTGCCCACTGACGATTTCCACCATTGGACCCATTGGTGGAATATCCGCATCATGTGAATTTAATATTATTTTTCTTCAGCACCGAATCATTAATTCCAAAATACATTCTTTCTTAAATTTTGTTTATAATGTGCATATTGCAGTCGATCCGAAGTTAGATAATGGTGCTAATTGATGTATGCTCAATAAAAATTACACCATATTTTTCATGTGGAGTAACTGCTAGTTAGCAAGGACAATGTTTGTAATGAAATCACACTTTTATTCCAGGTGAGGGAATGTGGTGTGTATTATTTAAAATGAACTTGTTCACTGTGTACAATGATGAAATGGATCTCAATTTCAAAGCAAACTTGGTTACGTTGTCATCCATCTTGACATGTGGTGTCCTCTTCTTTCAACCACACGGGTATTAGAACGAAACGTCTATTAATGACATGCGTATAAAGACACATTCAATCATTTTTCATGCTAATACTGCATGAATTTGCGATTATTGATCCACAGTTTAGGTTCAGTCCCTACAGTGAACATGCTGATTTCTCCAGTTGTTCATAGTTCAATGTGATGCATCCAGTGTGTGCATAACGGTTTGGAGCTTGCTTCCCACATCTTGTGTTTATCTGTGCCTTGTTCCCAGCCTTCATCAATGGCGAAAGTAACGGGCGAGGAATAGACCAATGTGTAAGTCTCTCCGTTTCCATGCATGGCACCCATATCTGCAATTCTCTACTGTGCATTTACAGCCAGTTCTCGGTGCCCCAACCCCCACGCCCTGTCCCTTTTGAAATATTTCCATTATTTTTTGCTGTCTCTCTGTGCTCTTCTCACCAAGGTGAATAACTTCTACTCAACCTGCTCCAGATTTCATTTGACAAAACAGTCATTAAGAATCCCATTACATAAACATGCCCTTCGCATCTCTTGTATTTTGGTTTTCCTGGATCTCTTTCAAATGATAAAAGATCACAGCTGCTTGACTTGAAAAAGAAAATCGCGTTACTTTTCATTATCCCAATGCGATCTACGTTTCAATGCCGTTTATGCAACAGACTCAAATTATTCTTTGAGATTTTATAATAGCGTTGATGCATATAAATTGACCATTGGAGTTCCAATTTCAATAAGACAGGTGTGAGCATACAAAAATAGCAACATTGAAAACAGCGACGAGAGTGGGACGCGAACCCACGCGTGCAGAGCACAATGGATTAGCAGTCCATCACCTCAACCTCTCGGCCACCTCGTCACATATAGGGACACATGCATGAACGTATGAATAACTGAATTGAGTGAATTATACAGAACAGCAGATATTTCTCCCTGGTCTGGTGAAATGCTAAGTAGCACAGTACGGTCCCAAGACTATGGTCTGACCTCTGTGTTGTGGGGCAACGGCATTCCCACTGTGACACTCTACACGCAGTGATCTGAACAAAAATGAAGAAAAGACAATGAAACAAAGTCTGTTGAATTCTGTGAAGATTTGAAGTCAACGGAATGAAGAACCTGAGAAAGCAGGATGTGTTCCTTCAAGAAAGAGTTGGATAGAGCTCATAAGGATAGTGGACTCAAGGGTTATGGGGATTAGGCAGGAACAAGATACTGATTGAGGATGATCAGCCATGATCATAATGAATGGTAGTGCTGGTTCGAAGGGCAGAATGGCCTACTCCTGCACCTATTGTCTATTGTCTATTAAATTGCCTGTGAGGAATTGTTTTCCATACTGGAGGAGAGTGCATAGTGCTCAATGTCATTATTCGGATACCTTTCTTCTGCTCAGATGTTTTTGACACGCACTTCTGTACAGAACAGACACTTTCAAAATCCTAATTAAGACTAAACAGACAATTGAATTCAACAATGCAAATACCTTGATCTGTATCATTTTCCTAGACCATGCAACACCAAGTATGATTACAGTAACATAGTGAGCAAGTGTCAGAAGGAAAATGAGTGCAGTGCCAGAGAGAATGCTGGGAGCGGGGAAGTGCATTTCCCACAACAGGAACACTACCAAAAAGCGGACTGTGGTGAGAGAATTCAGAGTGGTTTTACACTTCGGAATTTGATACCAGAGACACAATGGAGATCTGACATTGAGTCTGTTAAAGATGAAGATTTTAAAATTTATACAGATGAAAAACAAAATAAAATGTTCATTGGTTAGTGAAGGCAAATGTTGCAATTACATATTTCGAAAATCTACCCATCTTTGCATGAGTAGCTCACCATTTTCCTCACTCGGGGTCAGAACCACTGGTGAAGATGATCGTTCAATCCCCGTTACTAGCCATGGAATCAGAGAACTTCGGTTTCCCAAACGTTAAGGTACAACCAGGAATGTGGAGGTAAGCATTAATGCGATGCTTCTGTGATGCAGGTGACAGTGCATGGTATCTCTGTGCCAGTATAGTGGGCTGTGCTGTGCTGAAGTTTTAAGTTTGAGCCTCACATGGAGCAGCTTCAATTATTCATTGTCTTTAGGGGTCCGGATAGAAGGTGATATTGAGCAAAGCCAAGTTAATGGGAAAATACCCGTGTTTGTGGATTGAGAAATGGCCTTTTTTGGATAATGACTCCTTGATCAACAAACAAACCGCAAGTAGTTAAAACGTGAAGAGACATGTGTGGAGAGAGAACCAAAGGTGATTGTTCAGCAGGTGGATAACGTTTCCCTTGTGCATTGCTTTAAATTTCGGGAAAATAAATGTTGAACTGGTTTTATGTTACGCATTTTGTTGCAAAGTCGCAAAGGTTATTGCAATAATCAAAAAAGAAAAATCACATAGGACCGTTTGAGTATTGTATTGAATTGAATTTTGGCCTGACCATATTTTATCTTCAATGGCTTGCCGCAGAGAAGTACAGAGGGTTAACAATACAAAATAACAGAGTCTTCTTGGTGCATTTCTTGGGTGGAGTAAAGAATGTACGAAATATACATAACATGATGTGAATGTGGTCGAATCTTTAAAGTAGGTGTTGCGTCTCCAAGTGACGATTCAATTCCGACTCATTAGGATATAACTTCTATCTGCAGTTATTTTAGGACATCAGCTCCATTTACAGAGTTTCACCTTGAATAATATGCCACACCTTACCAATCCATGAACGTTTTTTACTCCATCTTAATCAGTTCTACGTGTTCATGAAATGTCTTTGTGTCTGAAGTCAACCAAATTCGAAATTGTTACGCAGCCACACTGATTTTCTCTCAATGGTAAATTCCCTCCTTGTATGTTTGTTCGTGTAACTTTTAAAACACTGTGAAATCAGCTCCTACGTTTTATTTCTGGAAAGTCGTTCCAGATTTAGCTAACTCCATTGATTGGAAGAAACTCTCATTCAAACTTTTCTTAATTATTCACTAATGGTTTTGAAGCACTAACTAAAGTTATTGATTCACTCGAAAGAGGGGATTTCCCTGATTTAGTCATTCAAACCTCACGTTATGTGAAATCTCATTTGTTAACTTCAAACCTGGGTGTTTCTGCTCCAGCATTTCCAGATCCCGTGAATAAACTCCCTCATTCTTTCCATAATCCCGTTTGCATCCTTTCTGATATTTTTATGTCTCAGTAAACAACGTCACTTGGCTTTCTAATATCTTGCTGTCCAGGAAACAGCGTCGGTGTCCTTTCTAACCTCTTTACATGTTTTTGGTGGAGAATGAGGACAAGGATTACACACAATGCTCCCACTGAGGGTGACCTGAAGATTTTACATTTACACTATGAACTCTTTGCTTTCTAAATATGACGTCACTATGTATGAACTCCAATAAGGTAAATTATTATCTATCCAGTTCATGAACATCATCTCCATAGGATCGAAAATTATCTATCACTCCCTTTATTCTTCCACGAAATGTTTGAAAGGTTTGTAAGGCCAACATCTCTAACTCCCCGTGCCCTGAGTGAGCCTCAGCTTTTTCTAAAGGCGACTCAAGTTCAAATACTTCATAGTATGTCTCCAGTCATTCCAGTGCAGACGGTTCTGGACAGTAAATGTTATCACCAAAGGCCACCGTGGATCTGAAATCAACAATTTTCACATAGTAATTGTTGTAGCTATTGTGTATCGTATGTCCATGTTCTTTTTCAATTTGTTCATCATTTCATGGGTCCCTGTATTGAATTCTACTGAACGATTAATTTGTGAATGGAGACATTCCCTTCACCACTCATTCAAAACTCCATGGAACATTGAATGATTTTACTCACGCTTCCAGAGGACAGTCCTGCCATTACTGGGATGAATCAGTGAACATTCCGGACGTATTCTTGAAGGCAGGGATTTCCTTGTCCAGTTTAGGGGATCATTACAGCACCGAATCCCATGTGTGCGTTCATTTAAACCAAAACAGTTGCAGCAAGACTTTAAAACTAAGATTTTGCAATCTGCTTGCATTGGCTGTCCTAAAAAATATATTCCACATTGTGATATGTTTGTGGATGAAAACACTTTCTGAATCTGGACCAATTATATTTCAATTTTGTCAAAAAAATTGTCATTCACCGTTCTCTCTTTGCCTTTCAATTTCCCGTTTAATATCCCGTATTCTCTCAGTTTATCTTACATTTTGTATAATTTCAAACAATCTAACTCCTGATTATCAATCCGAGAGAATGCCACAATTTTGTCAATTTATTTGCAGTGCGGCTGTAGGGGGTGGTGAACAAGTGGAAAGGCATTGGTCATGTGAACCAAATAAAAGTAGCGGGCTGGTAAAGTCTGGCCATTCCATCGCAGTCATATTTAAAACATTTAACGTAATCTTTAGCCAAATCATATTGGCAGAAAAGAAGAAAACATAAATGAAAAAATTGTCGATGTTGAAAATCAAACAAAAACAGTCGATGCTAGAAAATTTCAGGACGTCTTGCAGCATCTGTGGAGAGACCGACCCAGTGGATGTGAAATGTTAACTGTGATTCATCTGCACAGATGGTGCCTGCTCACCTGTGATTTTACAGCAATTTCTGTTTTTGTTTCAACTTGGCAGATCTTGTCATAGTTCATGAGAACAGTGTTCTCGAGCATCAAATAGACAGGGTGTACCTGATAGTGTGAAATGAGACAATAATAATGAATGAGTAGAGAGTGTTGTACTGGAAAAGCACAGCCGGTCAGGCAATATCTGAGGAGCAGGAGAATGGATGACTTAGGCATAAGCCATTCATCAGGAATTAGGCTGGTGAGTCGGGCAGAGGGACAAAGTTGAAGCCAGGTGCCAACTTGCAGCCACCTTCTCCTACTGAGCCCGATCACAACCTCTCCTCCCATCACCAAACCATCATCTCCCAGACTATCCACAATCTCATCATCTCTGGGCCTCTCTCATCCACAACCTCCAATCTCATTGTCCGTGAACCATGCACTCCCCGATTCTACCTCCTTCCCTTGATTCACAAACCCGATTGCCTGTGATATCACAATGCTGAGAGACACTGACATAGTTTCTTCTGTAGCAGCGTGGCCAAGCGAAAGCATGATAAACCCGAATTCAATACTTCAAAGCTCTCCTCTGCACTGTACAACTTATTTGCTGTTCCTGTAGCCAGATCTCAATCGCTTCTCAGTGTATCCTCTTCTGCTTCCTGCTTCACGAAAACACTTGAAATGTGAACAAATCCACTTTCCACTTTCACCAATCTTTTGTAACTCCCGAGTTGGCACAGGTACGAATGACCAATTGGCCTTCTCTAGCGCTCTCACTCTGGTATGATCTGAATGATAAAGTGGACTGTGTCTGATCTGCAGAATGTCCCCACCGGGACGGTGCTGTTTATCTCATACCCGTGGACTGAGCTGCCTCTATTGGCAGAGTATTCCGCCATTTCCCTCCACTTGCAGTCATTATGAGAGGGTGTAAGTGATGATATACTCTGAAGCTTCCTCTCCCGGGCACAGCCAGGTGCAAGAACGCCGCTGGAACTCAGCAACTTTGATTGCGAACTTCCTCCAAATATCATTTATTTGAGAGAGCGAAAGATGCTGAGCTGATAGGAAAGAAAGAAATAAGTTGTGGACTCTCTTCCACTCAGTAAAATACCAGTAAGTGCATTTTAGTGCTGCCCATTTGATAATCAGAATCAATCTTCGGAGAACAATCTTGCTGAATGTCTTTTGTTTCAGAGGCATCGGCTTCTTTGCTGCAATCAGGCATCAGTTAACATCTGAGTCCCAACTCCCAGATGAAGTGACTCCGAATGAAAACCTCACTCGCTGAGAACCAGCCCCACAGCCAGGAGGTGCGGGTCTGCAGGTAGTCCAAAGTGGAAGGGAGGATTAAAAGAGAACCATTATTTTTATCCCTCAACCACTCTGTCACTGAGACAGGGAGAGGGACGGCAGAGACGTGTGACGTCATTCACTTGCCTGCAGAAGCCGTTCAGCCCATCGAGTCCACGGAAAATCTCGATCGCTTGTTTCTTTCTGAGGTTATTCATCATTCGTGGTGCTTATTCTAATAATAGGAAACTGTGTCTGTGTCGAAATGCTGTCTCCAACATATTGATCCACATGTCATTCACGGATGTTCATTCCACCGGAGGACCCTGCTGTGTGACACAGGTGGGGAATAACTGCAAGGCGTCATGGGCATGGTACATGAAACAATTGATTTCTCTCACTTTCGCCAATGTATTCTCAGCTCAGGCAAGTGACTTTGCGAATCAGGTCATAACAGACCGATAGGGAACAGCAAAAAGTTCTTCCATAACTTCAGACATGTGTTTCCTCAAATGTATGAATGTGGCGGGTGTATCTATTTCAGATACCATTGAGTGTAAGGGCGCAGAAGGCTCATCAATATGTAATGCGAAGAACGGAGCACTGTTATAGCGAAATTCTTGCAGTGGCAGTGCATACACTGAAATCTGGAATTGTCATCGAGCAGAGGATGCTTTTCATTCATTAATTTTATGGATTATGCGCCCAACACGATCCCTCTGGGTGCTCTGTTATCGCTGACCACAGCCGTTTCCCGCAGTCATCAGGTTTTTGTAGCATGTACCTTCGAGGATGATGTCAAAACATCTTCACTGTTATTGTCTGATACACAGTGACACAGATGTGTCCCGGCTCTGTCAACACAACCACTTTGTAACTTCCCGAATTCTGTTGTTTTAATTGCAATTTCAATCAGAATCAGAAAATGTGTCACACTGCAGACTGAGGCCATGCAGTCCACCTTCGCTCTGCTGGCTCCACGCAATGAGGAAATGACTGTGCTTTGATTGATTGATAGTCACATGGACCTAAGTCCATGGAAAGCGTTGTCTGCGATTGGTAATGGCGGATCATAGTAATCAAGGTCATGCAGATCACAGCGTGAGAATAGCAAAATTTGACCAGACTCAGGAATTCATGTTACTACGTATAGGACGTGCCCTCGGCAAAATCCACATTGGCAAGATCAGCAATATTTCAAGCTAGACAATCCATTTCTCAGAGCAGCAACGGCCGAGAAGATCCGGTTCTTGAACTTGCTTGTGTATGTTTTCAAGCTTTGGAATCTTTATCTGAACTCAATCTCATCGAAATTATATCGTCTCAGTCAAAAATGAAGTGGTGTGCAAAGTTCGAAGACTCATCCACAAGATGAACTTGAGACCTCTCGCTCGTATGTCACCTGTCTGAGTCAAAATCACACCCGGAACAAACGAGCCAGAATGGCGTCAGACGTGGTTACCATAAATCAGGTGAGTTTTTTTTTGGTTAACTAATGCTACTTCAGCTGTTTCAGAGTGAAAGAAGCACAGAGGTTTCAACACAGGTCCTTTCCATTCTGACTCGCTTCTCCCAGGAGGCTGTGCTGGCTGTTGTCCCAGAACATGGCGGTCTTCATTGATAAATGGACGAACTCATCCTCCATTGTCACCCAGTGTTGGTGGGGAGCAGCTTGAACGCGGTCTTCAGCTCCCTATCAAACACGGGTTTGTGGAGCGGGGTAGGGGTCTGGCGGGAGTGGGAAAGAGAGAAATTCTGGAAAGGTGGAAAAAAAGGAGATCATACTTGCACTAAAAATAATCTTCTTTTCGGAACCCTTGTCCAAATAATGCGATCTGAGATAGATAGAAAATGCAGAACTCTCCCCGTTATTCGGGAACAGTATCTGTGCTTCTCGAAGTCACAGGGAGGCTTCTGTCTGAATCAGCAAGGGATGTTACTGCAGCGAGTCCCATCGCTCACGCAGCTGACGTGTATACATTTTTCCACGTTTCCTGCAGTTCAGATCATAGATTTCACAGCTCACATCATCCCAGAGTGACAGGGAAGACAAGGAAGCGATTCAGAGCATCATCGAACACAACCTGGGGATAAGTTGGATATGGGAGAGCTGACAGTCTCGACTGGTTCCAGCATTTACAATCCCACTGTGATATTATGTTCACAAGATCTGACCACATGGAAAGAAATGACACAGTCACAGATCTATTGAATCAGATTACGTGCAAAACAGAAGCCGAAGGAATGAAAAGAACCATGAGATCGGGAATGTAACATTATCTGTGAGGAAGTTGTTTTCCAGAATCGAGGAGCGTGCACAGTGCTGTTCCCAGGGGTCAATATCTGGATAAGTAGCCTGAATCAGCATCGGCTGTTATTGGACTGCATCTATTGTACAATGTTGCAAAAGCACGGGTCTTTTGTAGAAAGTGAACAACTTCAAAATCCTCAATGATGCAAAACACACAAATGAGGTGAACAACAAACCAACCGTAGAAACTCGTGATACATAATGGGGTAAACTCCCCGACTCAACTTTCGCTCAAATTCACTCTCTGTCAAATTCCTGAACCTGAGATTCGAACAGTGAATGGTATATGCTAATAAAAACTGCGCGGATCTCATAACTTCAGTATTTAATACGCCCCTACATGTGCGTCTGACAACAGTTATTGATCCCTCACTGTGTTACTTCAGCACGCGTAGAGAAGAAATAAATATAAGAACAACAGTCACATATGTGACTGGGATTTGACCCGATGCTGCTGCAGCCAATCGATTCAGTTGTAATTAAAATTGCTTCCACCTTTCCTGCGTCGGTAATCAGATTGCATAGCTTATGGTGAGTTTTCATGCGTTGAATTGGACCCAACATTCTTTCTCAGTTTGTACTTTACTGGGATATAAAGGCATGGTGAAAGACACGGTGGTGTATACTGGAATAAAAAGACGTTAGGAATGACACGATCAGAGTTCACTTGATACAAAGTCGATAAAAAAGACAGACATGACGGTTACTTTGAGATTACATCACTCGAAAAAGAAAGAGCAGATTTAATGTAACGTTGAAATAGATATAGAATCATGCGGGAGAAATCAGGAAAGACTTAGTTGTGTCTGAATGGAGGTTATCCAGCTGATTGGTAAGGGTAAATCTAAGGGAACTTCCTTCGTTTCAGTGAATTGAAACTCGAGGTTGGAGTTTCAGAACAAACGGGGAATGATGAAGAAGTTTGGAGCAGATTTTATTTTTATTCTGAGAATTATTGAAATCGGAGATGAATTTTCAAAATTAAAATCATTTTAAGAGCTAATTACACTTTATTTCATAAGGGAGTGAATTTACCAGCGACAGAGATTCTGGCTGCCTGGATGGTGAGGCAAAAGGGGCATACTCTCGCAGTGCATAACATTTATCGGAAAGAAATTGCGTAATATCTGCAACTGAAAATGTTAAGTATGAGAAGAGCTGCTGGCGTTGATAGGTGTTGCAGCACATTCTACATGAAATATTATATATTGTAAATACACTGAGCTGTTTGGTTCAGCTCTGCATTGAATGGAAGTCGGTTAGCTCAGAGCACTGACTAACTAATTATTAGAAAAGTGAGAGCAAAAGCATGGGATTAATTTTCTCACTGTCTCAGGTTTGCATGAGGATCATCAACTACCCCGGTCTCCCGATATGTAATACTATGGTGCCTCCAGTGTGTAAGGTTTGGCCTGTAGATGTAAAACATCATTGTCATTGCCATCTGTTGCCTTGAACATTTGGTCACAATCACTCGAAAGGAGACTGAGTCCATTTAATACTTACTGATCTCCGCTTGAAAAATCCTGTGACAACACTCGACCGGATCCCAGTTTGCAACCTCTGCTCCTCCCAACCCCAAAACAACTTGCTATGCCTTTGTCAGATTTACTGACATCATTCAAACTCCCCAAAGAGATAAATCTAATACTTTTGATTGGATATTGAGCTGTGCATGTTTGCAGGAAATGGAATGACATGAAATAAGTTAAACAGACTTTACCAGAATGTAATCCTGTGCAGGGTGAGCGATCTGAGAAAAGTCATTAAGCTAAAAATTCACCTCTGTTTCCCTGTTCACAGATGCAAATTCACATGCGGAATATTTGCAGCAGTTCAGATAATAATTGACAGAAATGTGAAACTGGAATTTTCAAATGAATGCTACTTTACTCAACATTGATTTCAACTGCGTTTCAGTATGATGCACTAATAATCCCTTGTCAATGAGAGTAACAGGATCTTTAGATAAGCATTGAACTTACAACCGTGACATTTTCCGCACCTTTAAATGGCAGGCGCTAAACAATTGCGCGACTGAAGCCGCAGACAGCAAGCTGGTCACATGCCATACTCATACCTTTGGAACTTTAACTCAACTGCTCTACTTTTGCTGTGGTTCTGAATTTAAAGCTAACGCAGACGAGGTGAAACTGACATGGACCTCTGATTATTAAAGCATCAGGTTCAGGAAGGGGACACATAAAAATATGCCAAATAGAATTCATTGAAAAATGGGTTTCTGTTGGTTCCGGCGATGTTTACAGACAATGTTACTTTGCAGTTGTCGCCAGGCCTTTCCTTGGATCAGCTTCAATTCAAATCAATAAAACTTCTGAATGTTCATACTGGCAACATGAAGCACACTGCATTCATCAATAATCTTCACCATTCCTACATCCATGAACACGTTGCATGGTTTCCATGAATACTGAAGATGTAAGAATGTGATACAAGAATAAATTAAATTCCAGTTTAAATTGTAAAGTAGGAAGAATGAACAGTAAGACACAGAATGTCAGAAATTCATGTACATCTCCGTGTCCAGAACTGCAGCAAAACAGATCGGTAATCTGTCCCTGAATGTCCACGTTTGCTTGCTCCATGTGTCCAGCTGAAAACCGGTGGGAAGGAGCATGCAGTCTGACAGAGCGCCAGGGAGAATCCTCGATTGTGTGATCTAAAGCTGCAATAGGAGCTCTCCATTCTGGCTGTGAGAGCGGTGGGGTAAATGGGAGGACCTTGATATTCCGTGGTGTAGATCCACACTTCAACATGTTATTGTTGAAAACCCTCTGTCAGAAACAGCACTGACAGAGAGTAACAAGAGGACGCTATTCCAAACACCGGTCCTACTCCGCCATTTGACATCGTTATGACTGACCAAATACGTCGATATCTTTCCCTGATCCATTCACAGCAGCATATCACTCAAAGGGAAAAAGACATTTAAGCAATCGATGATGCCTGTGCAACTATTGGAGGGGAATGCGTTTAGATTCAATGGGTTTCTGCACGAAGTTTGTGCGTTTCCTGTGTTAGCAGTTGATTCTGGTCTGATCATGCTTCAAATGATACGATTCCGTCAAAACTCACCAACAAGGGGGTAAGGAATTTTCTGTGTTAAACAGCAATTTCGAGAATCCCGGACGACGGGAATTAACGATGAATCAGCAGAATAATAATTGAATCAGCTGAAATCTGAACTCCGATTCTGGTGGAACTCATAACAACGAACTTTCTATCGCAACGTTAACAATGCTGTAGAAATCTAACGCATTTTTCATTGCACCACCGAGCCGCGCTACCCACAGTTTTACTGTACTAAAAGTTGTGGTTGTCATCGAGAATATATAAGAAATCTCCAGGGGAGTTCTTCAATGAGATCTTTTATTTGCAGACAAAAAACCATGACACTCAGAAAGCAATTTCTTGAACGACCCCGAAACTCAAGATCCGTGGCTCTTTATTCCTTTTATTTTATTATATTTTTGTTAGCTTATCTGGATGCCCAACTGTGTTAGTCAGAATTATTTCACTCCAAGTATCCAATAAACCACTATCGCTCTACTTCTGCCAATAGGGTTTTTCTATTGTCACGATTATGTATTTTACTGCCACCTCTGCTGCAATGATCTTACAGCCCAGACTAACCGGTCATGATTAGATTTTTCGCTACCCCATCTACCACAATGTTTTCCTGTCCCAAGCTGATTAAATGTTTAATGTCTTTTTTTTCTACTACAAGGGTTTCAAGCAGACTGACGCTACTAACTATCAATTAAATACTTAAAGTCAAGTCCTAAAGATTTATTGGCACGACTTGTTCCAACCTGCAATGATGGTATTTAGCTTGCAAGGCTGACGGTATTAAGTGCTATTATCTCAGCCTGTCACAGTAACCATTCAGCCCCAGTCTGACTCTGCTAATTGGTGGAGGAGGATTCCCCGATGCTTATCCCATCCAGCCACAGTGGCCCCATCCTGCCACAGTGACCTTTTGACTCGTATAGTATTCCACAGACCTCTTGTAACAGATCGACAGTAGTATCCATGCTTTTACCCTTCCCATGCTTTCTTGATCGGTATTTGCCACATTGAGTTCAGACCTTTGATCTGATATCTGTTTGTCTTCGCCCCACTTTCCAGTACCTGGTCCTTATCCATGTGTGCTCCAACTTCTCAATTATTCGGCTAAATACTCCTGAAGTGTTTTGATGACTCATAACTTTACCACACGTTCGAACAGTGAGTTCAAATTATACAACACTCTCAGAATGAAAATGTTCTTCCTATATGTCCTCTGATTATCCTCCCCTTGCATTTAACGTCGATCTATGGTTGTAAACACTTTCCATAAGAAATTTCTTCCTATAACACGTATCTAACCCCTTATTGTACACCTTCAACTCTTCCTCAATCACTCTTCTCCGGCCTCAGATCAAGAGTCTGAGCTCAGCTAATTTATCTTCCTCATGACGAGATTGTCTGCTGGAAAAGTACAGCTGATCAGACAGCATCTGAGGAGCAGGCGAACCGACGCTTCTAGCATAAGCCTTTCATCAGGAATTAGACGTGTAGGTGGGGGCGGAGAGATAAATGGGCGGCAGTTGGGGTTGGGTGGAAGGTAGCTGGAAAAACGGTAATTGGATGGGGGCGAGGTAGAAAGTGATAAGTCAGAGGGGGAAAGATTAATAGGTCCGGTGGGTGGTGCCGAGTTGGATGCTTCGGACTGTGATAATGTGAGGGGAGGGGAATTGAGAAAGATGTTGAAATCCACATTTATCCCGTATGGTTGCAGGGTCCCAAGGCAGGATATGGAGTGTTTTTTTTCCAAGCAGCAGGTGGTAACGGGTTGGTGGTGGCTTATGCCCGAAACGTCCATTGTTCTGTTCTGCAAACCACATTTCATGGGAGATGTGAAATACCAAAGACTAAAAAAAGGACAAAAAACCTTATAGAATCAGAGTTAGTGGAATTAGACGCAATGCAGACAGAAACCATTTGGCCAAATGAGTCTGCTCTGTGCCGCCAAAGCGATTCACACTCCCTCACCCTATCTTTCTAAACCCGCATTATTAATCGACCTACAAAAATAGAAATGAGTTCAAAAGCTCAGCGGGTCAGGCAACATCGTTGGAGAGAAATCAGAGTTAACATTGCGAATCAAAAGGTGTTCCAAGGAATGGCTTGTTTATCCCAAATGGTCGTTCGGTTTCCCTGAGCTGCGATTCCTACTTTTGTCTTTGGTTTTGTCTTTGATTATACAGTCCATTCAGGGTTTGTTTGCCATCTCCCTGAAGTGCACATCTTTGGACAGTGAGAAGGAATTGCAGCAGCCGGAAGAAAGCCACACGGAAGAGAAGAGAGAAGGAGCGTGCAAATTCCACACAGTCAGTCACATAAGTCTGGAATCGAATGCAGGCTTCTGGCCTGTTAGCCCTCTCAAGCTGCAAGCGCCCATCCAGGATGCAAATTAAACCCAATCTCACGCAGTGACAGGCAGTGGTATTGCCCTGGAGTTCAATGCAAAAAGAAGCCTATGTATCAGTACTGGAAATCTATAATCGATTAACTATCCAAACTCTTTTTTTAAATCACTTGATCGACAGCCTTGTATGTCTTGTCGTCAAAAATTCACACCTGAATACTTCTAAAAGATATGAGGATTTCTGCCTCTCCAATCTTTGCATGCACTGAGTTCCAGATTTCAACCACCCGCCGTTTCAAAACGAATGTCTGAGCATTCACTCAAATCTTGCCTCCTCTGTTCTTAAATCTATTACCCCGTGAGTGATCTCTCCATTATGGGCAAACTTTAGTTTCAGTCTACACGATCCGTATCCCTGATTATTTTGTATACCTGAATCATGTCTCCTCTCGATCTCTTCTGCTCTAAGTCTATCCAGTCTATCCAATCTCTCTTCATAACAGGAGCTCTTCTACTCAGACTATGTCCTGGTAAATCACCCCTGCATCATTTCTAGTGCTAATATGATTGCAGAACTGCACACCATAGTCTAGATAGAGCCGAATGAGCAAGTGAAATAAATGATGTTGCAATCCGCAGAAAGAGGTCGTTTTGAAAAAAAGTTTCTTTCCCTGAGCCTGAAGTTCCAATAATATCTGATCCATGCCAGTAAAAGGTGTTACTTGAACATTGATCTCAAAACCACGGTATCGAAATGGATTGACTGCTCTGAAGGTCGCAATGGTATGATTAAGGCATGTTCACCCAGCAACAGTGAGCGCAGCAGCACAGACTGAACAGGGTTCAATTTGAAAATGATTGTAATGGAAATGGGAGGGGGAACTTAAAGGAGGTCAGTGATTGTGAGAGGGAGAGATGTCTCCAAGAATTGGTGAGTCTGAATTCTGACATTTATCTCAGAGAGATGTGTGAGAGAGGGGTTTGATGAAAAAAAATCATAATGTCAGAGAAAGTTTTCATGTAAAATCAATTAATTCATTTCTGTGTTTCTTTGGCATGTACCACAAGGAGTTAAAATGGGTAGAACATGACATGCCGTAACTCGGATTCAAACGAGGTTACTGCGGCCACAAAGCACAACACTGAACATTATATGATCCGTGGGCCATGCAGAGATGCGTGTTTCAAAAGAGCAGTAACTACAGTGACATAGGGCATGTTAGGAAGAATGCAGAGACACAATAGGACTATTTGACGAGCAATAATCGACATGTGGGAACACAGAATTGGCTGTATATTCAAATTGGATATTTCAAGAGGCTGAGTAAGTTCCATCGAGCACTGCATGTTGAAGAATGAGTGTGATAGATTTTTACAAAACATCAAATTCTCAAGATATACTGCAGGATATTGTTGAAATGTATGTTTCAACAGTAATGAGGTTTCACGATTGTTGCCACACGAGCTTCCCCACACAAGGAAGTACCCATTTCTACAGTGGATCACATAATCCCAATTCCTCCACCCAGACTCAATGGTGCAGTTGCAAAGATCAAACGGGAAATTGGGATGGAAATGAGCACGTGATGCTACTATGTCGGACCAGTGATGCGATCGGTGAGCACATGGTCCTTCTATGATGATACAGAGGCGCATGAAATTCCGAGGCTGGGAGTTCTCTTGGTCAGAGGCGGGGAGGAAGGGCATAGTTATCTCCGGTTATTAGATTATTAAGGTACAAAAGCAGCATTAACCCGCACTGCCGATTGTCTCAGTGGAAGCGTGCTGCAGCCTTAAGTGATAGGTCGATGTATTTCAAGCATTCAGTGCAATTTTCCTTAACAATGCACTGTTTTGTTATTTTGATTGGTAAGAACTGTTTTTTGATCACATCATCCTCTTGCTCCCAGCAAACACTCCAGTACAGCGTACACCAATTTCATTCCAACACAGCCACATGTCATATTCTCACTCCCTCTGAGATGATTAGAATTGCCAATATCATTCTCTGAGATGGAGCAACGTAGCATTGAGATGGTAGTGTAGTGAACAAAGAAGAACAAAGAACACAGAACATTTATAGCCCAGGAACAGGCCTTTTGGATCTCCCAGCCTGGGATGAACAAAATCAACTGTCTAAACCTATCACCCAATTCCTAAGCACCTGTTTCCATCTGCTCCCCATTTACTCACGCATCTATTAAGGCGCACCTTGAATGAAACGACCGTGCCTGCCTCTACTACCTCTGCTAGCAACGCGTTCCAGGCACCTACCACCCTCTGTGCTAAATACTTTCTACATCTATCTTCCTTAAACGTTTCACCTCTCAACTTGAATGTGAGACCTCTCATTATTGAATCCCGTACCTGGGGAAAAAGCATCTCTATACACCCGGTCTTTACTCTTCAAGATTTTGTAGACCTCAATCAGGACACCCCAATCTCTTTTTTTTCACTGAAAACAATCATAAACTTCTTAACCTCTCTTCACAGCAAGCATCTTCCATACCAGCAACATCCTCGTAAACCTTCTCTGTACCCTTTCGTAAATGTCCACTTCAACTGTGTAACTTGACGACCAGAACTGTGCACAGTATTCCTAAACGCGGCCGAACCAAAACCTTGTATAATTTTTGCATGACCTGCCAGCTCTTACATTCAAAGCCCGGTCCTCTGACGACAAGCATGCCATTTGCTATCTTGATCGCTCTATCAACCTGTGCCACCATCGTCATGGTACAAATGACCTGAACTCCCAGATCTCTCCGCTCATCAAATTTCTCCAAGGCTGTTCCGTTAACTGTGTCGTTGGTTCTAGAATTAGGCTTCCCAAAATGCATCACTTCACATTTGCCTCGATTGAACTCCGTCTGCCACTTTTCCGCTCTACTCTCCCGTCTATCTATATTATTCTCTATTCTTTGACGACACCTATGCTTTCTGCTACTCATCAATCTTCGTGTCAAATGCAAATGTTGTGGCGATATATTGGACTAGCAACACTCGGAGACTGGAACATGGCAGCTGCTGGTATTTAAATCGATGAATAAAACCAGGAATATTAATCCCGATCAGAGGAACAGAGGCAAAACGTTTTAATTTGCTGAAAGCCCATTCATTCTTGTCCCTTGGAAAGGGGAATTTGCCATCCTTACTGAGACCTGCCAGCATATGACTCCAGACTCACAACAGTGCGGTTCAACGATAGAATCCCTCTGACTCAGTTCAAGGTGAATTAAGAATGAACAACAAATAATGTTCAGACCATGATGGCCACACTCCGTGGGAGAATAAAGAAGAATAAAAAAAAATGGATGACGGCGAAAATTGGGAGTCATCTCTGCGTGGACTCAAATTCAACTGATTATCCAATCTAAATAGACACATGGATACACACATCGCCAAGATGTCAGGTCCATAGGGGGACTTCGGGAAAGGAATCAATTACCCGCTGAAGTGTAAACCTACGTGCCCAGGCACAATGTGGACAGGTCATTCACCACTCCCATATGTGAGAAGGGATCACTCAGGAGGCCAACTGGCAGAGTCACCAGCATGTTGACAAATGACATCAGGGGTCCGATTGTGCTGTTATTGCAGGTGTTCATCACATCCAGCAATGAACCATGTTTGGACGCTTCTTTCCAGTGGAGTTCCATTGTTTCGTGATGGAGATCAATGATTCAGACTTAGTTGTAGGAGTCATGGTTTAGAAGTTTGCTGAGGATGCAACAATTGGTCGTGTATTTGAATATGATGAATAATGTCAGGGACTGCAGAGATGTATCAATCAGGTGGAAAATAAAACCAGCGAATGGAATTGAATCCAGACCAATAAGTGGTTACGAATTTGGGGTGTTGAAACAATAACAGTGAGGATTCTGAGTGGTGAACAGAACAAACAGGAACAAAGGGATCTTGGAGTGGATATTCACAGATCACTGAAGATTTTTGGACAGGGAGCTCAGATGGTCGAGAGTATTTTTGGATATTTTCTGTTGTTGACCCTCGGTTGTGGGTGATATTCGATATTTAGCAACCGCCAGTTTAGGAAACAACTAAAAGAATGAGCACAAGTCTGGTCAATGCAATAATCAACATTTTAAAATTGGTAAGACAAAGGATGGAGGGCTAAAGTGTACCACTTTGACGATCAAGACAGCTTCATCACTCAATGGATTTACCACTGATACATCTTCAAGTCATGCCGGTATGTGCCTTGGAGGGTAACTTGCAAATGGTCGCGCTTCAGTCCATCTTCAACCTTGTCCTTATAGTCAACACAGTTTTTGAGCTTTGAATGTTCTGTCAACACAGCCTGGATGACTTACTCCACCGCATCTTGGAGGTGGTGCACTCTACTGCAATCGTGCATTAGCAGTGAGGGTAATAAACATTCAGGTGTTGAACGTGGTACAGTTAAGTGACTGCATTGTCGTGGAGGATGTCCAGTTCCTTCAGTGGTATTGAAGCTTCACACATCCAGGCAAATGAAGCGAGTTCTGTTACACATCTAATTAATGATGCAGGCTTCACGGAGACATGTGTTGCGTTAATAATTAACCAGAGTCGTCTGACGGACATTTTTTTGTAGTCAACTTCTTTATTTGGGCGGTCAGGTAACATTTCTCCTGAATATTAGCTCCGAGGGCGATTACACGGAGGAGTTCAGTTACAACGAAGTCATTGACTGTGAATAGAATATGATTAGATTCTCGTTTGTCAAAGTTATCATTACTGTATTGGTCCATGTGTGGACTAATCCGATTCCAATCGGTATCTGATTTCAAGTTCCAGTTCCCGTGCTGTAAAGGACAGCAGAGATTTACGAGGAGTTGTCAACTTTGGATAAAATGCAGCTTCGTGGAATGATTGGTCAGGCTTGGATTATTCTCTTTGAAACAAAATCGTGGGATCTTGACAGGGTAGATATAGGCAGGTGCTTTGGACTATGCTCTGATGAGAGTACCAGAGGACATAATCTCACAATGAGATATCGCCCATTTAATTCAGAAATGAAGAGTAATTTCCATGCTCAGAGAATCTGTGGCTTTTTCTTTTTGGCAACCGAAGTAGAGGCGAAGTTGTTGGGTATTTTCAAACTGTGTCAGGTATTTAATCAGAAAGATGATGAAGTTGGTCGAAGTAAGTGAGCAGAATGGAATTGAAGATTATCAGGTTTGTGGAATTAGCAACCAAAATGTGACTCGAACCCGTGAATGCGGAGCACGGTGGTATAATAATCCATTACCATAATCTCTCGGTCTCCTCAGCACGTTTTGGAAATGGGTGACTTGTGACCTCATCAAGGTAACATGTGGTGAAAGTCGTGGTTGAGAAATGTCTTGAGCTAAATTGAATCCAAACCATTGTGTTTCTGCTTTCACCAGAATTACAATAACAGCAAAATCCAAGAAATAGCCATGCTCAGAATGAAACAGTGAACAATAATTCTCCATCATATTCACACCCACATTTTGCCTTCACACATCATTTCTTCAGTGACGTTTTCTCTCACATGAAGAAGTAGCTATGGCGAGTAATATAAATACGACGTTGTGGTTCAATAGCCGTTCTCATATGGCTTAACTGAATTACGTTAAACCACAAGAAAAGCTTTTTTGTTCGTTTCATTTTATTAAATGAACTGAAAGTCACACTGTTCATTGTAATAATCGGAAGTCCATTAGATTTATCTCATTGGAACGATTAATGATATATGCAAATTTGTTCCGAATTTATTTCAGCTGAAAGAAAATACTGCCATTTATGCCGATCATCTCCAACAGCTTGTTAAAATGCTGTTTCGATCCCCGCTGTTTTGATGTTCAAAACACAACTGCGGTGTGGGAATGTGCTGAATATTTAAAGTGTCTGTGCTGTAATGATCATATTCTCTTCCCGCGCAGAAAATCGCAAGCAGCTCGAATGTTGCTTTGTTTTCCAGGAAAGTTGAGTTTTTACGGAACGGAATGGAGACCTTTCTTTCATCGCTGTTTTAAAACAAAGTCCTGTGTTGACTCTATTCCTCGTTGTTTGGTTTTCTGGCCAATGGGAAAATCGTTCCAAAGAATTTCGATGTCATATGTTATTGCATTTCTCCCATTTCCTTCATTTCCGTCCAGGAGAATTCAGAAGGTAAAGGTAATCTAATCGAGACTGTGATTGGTGAAATTCACTTTTTATGGCCCATTCTTATTATGTTCTTTCTCTCTCTCTTTTCAGCTTTGTCTGGGACGTGGTGGTGCACTAAGGCTACAGTATGTTTGAAAGAGTAGTTTGGAATTGCTCTGTTGTTAGTTGTGAGATTACTTTATGCCTCATGCCCTCGGACTGTCTCACATTTAGCATTCATGCTTCGCTGTGTCTGAATATGCATTTGTTTTGCCATTTTTGTTTGTGTTCCTTGTTAAATGTTTTCTATTTTGCGATTCGCTCAGTACCTTATGAATTAACAGGCTTTCTGAAGTAATTTCCAGCTGCCAAAGTCTTCAGTTGAGGACCTGGTAAAATTTCATGAAATATTGCCAGTCAGAGCAAAAGTAAGATAGTCGTTCGTATCGGCAGTCTTTCACAATCCTACCTTTCCCATGAGCAGTCGAACAGACTGAAAGATTGTGCCACAGACTGCGATGCTACAAAGTGATCCTTTAAAGCAGGTATAATAAGCAATACAACGTTATTGGGTTACACCGCGTCGGAACAGATACTACAGTGTATCACGTCCATGCTCACCACATAGCCAAAATTAAACACGTCCCATTCTCCAGCATTTGGCCTCAATCCCTCTAAACCCATTCTATCCAGAAACTCATCCGGTTACCTTTGCAATTTTCTGAACGTAATCGCCTCGTCCACATTCGCGGGTAGCTCATTCCACACATGCACAACCTTCTGTGTGGGAAATGCGCCTCAGGTACTTTGTCAATTTCAGCCAACTCACCTTAAACCAATGCTCTCGAGTTTTCAACTCGCCCCAGCTTAGGGAAAAAGCGAATGTACTCAGTTTACAACCCTTCCATCAGATCATGTCGCAGCCGTTACGCTGCAGGGAAACTTGTCCCAGCCTATTCCACCTCGCCCAACGGTTCAAGCATTAACGACATCCTTGTCTTTATTTTGTCATCAATTTCTCGTGTCTTTTTTTAAAGTTTTCAAGATGTCAAGTACGCTGGACCACAACGAGCTGTTGGAAACTGAAAGATAAAACGTAGAATGGGTTCTACTTTCAGTGCTGGACACCACTGAGCCGCTGCACGGCCTGCCGCGGCTTGGTTCTGTGGTGTAGTGGTCATCACATTCACCTCACACGCGAAAGGTCCCCAGTTCGAAACTGGGCAGAAACTGCTTTGTTCTTCAACACTAGCCTTTTTCACGGACAAGAACGGAGCTTTCTTGCTTGCTTTCCAATCTGCAAAACCTGCCTTCGAAATTGCTTTAACAAATCTGCTCTCGTAGTGAAATGAAATGAAATATAATGCAATGCACTTCCATTTAGATACTGTGCAAAGCATTGTCAAGTTTTTCTCCAACCGGGTGCTGATCATAAGTCATTCTGTTTTAGAGTATAGTTACCGCGTTCTGATCCTTCCATAAAAAAGCAGTACCGCATTTGCATTCCTTGTGCAGGTGACCGGTTCAAAGAGACGAAAGAAGCTGATGCGCCGGTGTCACAGTACACCACGGATTCCTGAACTAGTCTGTCTGTCAAATGTAGCCCCAAATCGTATATGAAGGATCTTATTTGGAAGCTGTCTGACGTTATTCAACGTGCGAGAATTGGCAACAGACATCCTGAATCATGTTTTGGAGCAGTTCGCACGTTATTGGCTCATTCAATCAGCAACATCAATGAAAGAAATTATACTCTCAGGGTAATCTCTGGACCTGTGCTTTCATAGCAGCGCCAAAATTAAGGTGCGCCCCGAGATCTAAGCCATGTTGGAACTGAAACGGAGGAATCGACAAAGAGGCTGCAGAATAACATTGCAACCTTTTGCTTTTCTTTAAATCACTGATGAGCAGGAAAATGTAAACGGGGAGAGCGAGAGGGAAAGTGAGGCAGTTGCAGCTCTGGTGAAACTCCTTCTTTGTGAGTCACTCAGCAACAAGAGGCGTGAAGGTGACTCAGGCGTCAGAGCTCTTCACATCGAGAACAAAAAGCAATCAAGTGCAGTTAGCACCTCTCCCGGAGTGGGGCTGGGGTGAGATAATTACCTTTTTTTACGTCTGTTACTATGTTCAGAAACTGCCTTTTAAATTGAGGTGAACAGAAACTGCATTTCTAATAAGCACCATGGAATTTAGCAAGATTTATTGAGTCGCTTCACGTCGATTCCCACACAGGTTTCCAAGTCAGTCGGTATTGATGTGGCTCATGTCCAGGTGTGAATATCCCTGCAGCCAATTGCACGGTTAAGGTAAAAGGCAAGGAAGGTGGCATCTCGAACTGGCCCCCAGGTCAGAGCATCCTCACAATGTGATCTGTCGTTCTCAGATTGTAATGCTACCTCCAGTTTTAGGATTGAGAACATTCTTTGGGACTCTTATTCTGCAAAAGAGACACAGTGACTGAAACTATGCTGCACGGTATGATGTGGAACACGTCCTACTCAGCTTTGTGCATTTTCCCTGTAGTCCAGTGTGTTTCATGTTCCGTGTAAACGTGAAAGTTGTCCTGTTTCGAGCAATAGGTGAAATCATTTCACAAAGCAAGAATCGAAATTGCAGTAATGTCAAGCAGTTCAGGGTTATTTGACCAAATCATAAGCGAACATGTATGCTCACGCATTCACAGATACATTTGTAGCTGAAAAGAGTCTGAGAAGATAGCCTCAGCTTACCATTGATTTTGATCTGGATTGATGGGCTATCATTATTTGCTGCGAAATTGATATTGTAGCCGGCACATTCAAGCAGCTGTACGAGTCGGAGAGGGATTATGGAACCCTTTTCACGTGACTTTCCATCTGTTGTCATGCAGGAGCTCAATTGGAAATGCAAGAAAATGGGTAGCACGCGCAGCTGGTTCTGTGGCTGAGCGGTCTACGGAGCTGGATTAAGGCTCCATTCTCGACAGGGGCGTGGGTTTGGACTGCAACGGCACAGCTTGTTGACATGCTGTTTCCACCACTGATCTACTTCTGCTCAGAACAAAATTTGATTTGCTTCCCGGGGAATTAACGGTGGAGTGGGAAAGTGCCAATTTGTCTCTGCTGTCTTGATCGTGTTCGCCACCCGCGTGGAAAATTGCAAACAGCTCTACTGTTGCTTTATGTTGCAAGCATGTTGAGATTTTACTGTAACCGAATGGAGACTGCTATTTCATTGCTGTTGTGAAACAAAGTCATGCGCTGAGTCGATTCATCGTTATTTGGCTTTCTGGCGAATGGGAAAATCGTTCCGATCAATTTTGATGTCATATGTTATTGCATTTCTCCAATTTCCTTCGTTTCCGTCCTGGAGACACCGGAAGGGAAAGGTAATCTAACCGGAATTGGTGAAATTCACTTTTTGTGGCCCATTCATATTATGTTCTTTTTTTCTCTCTTTTCAGCATTGTCTGGGAAATGGTGGTGCACTAAGGCTCCAGTATGATTGAAAGACTAGTTTGGAATTGTCCTGTTGTTAGTTGTGAGATTACTTTATGGCTCATGCCCTCGGAGTGTCTCACATTTAGCATTCATTCTCACTGTATCTGAAAATGCATTTGGCTGCCAGTTTTGTTTGTGTTCCGTGTCAAATGCTTTCTGTTTTGCGATTCGTTCAATAAATTACGAATTAACAGGCTTTCTGAGGTAACTTTCAGCTGCAAATACACCTCAACAGAGGATCTCAGAAAATTTCACAGAGTATGGTCAGTCGGAGCAAAAGTAAGGAAGCCCTTCGTTTCTGCAGTGTTTCACAATACTACCTTTCCAGTGAGCAGTCGAACAGACTAAATGATTGTGCCACAGACTGCGACGGCCAGCTCTGCTAAAAAGTTATCCTTTTAAAGCCGGTGTAAGCAACACAACGTTATTGGGCTACACCGCGTGGAAAGAGATACTTCGGTGTATCTCATCCATGCATACCACATAGCCAAAATTAAACAAGTCCCATGAAACAACGAGCATTTGGAAACAGAAAGGTGAAAGGTAGAATGGCTTCAACTTTCAGTGTCGGATACCACTGAGCTTCAGCAGGGGCGGCTGTGGGCTTGTTTCTGTAGCATAGTGATCATCACGTTCACCTTCCGCAAGATAGGTTCCCGCGGTCGAAACTGTTATGTTCTTCATCTGCAGCCTTTTACATGGACAAGAACGGAGCTTTCTTGCTTGCTTTCCCATCTGCAAACCTGCCTTCGAATTTGCTTGAACAAATCTGCTCTCGTAGTGAAATGCAATGCATTTCCATTTGATTACTGTGCAGAGCATTGTAAAGTTATTCTACAAACTGCTTCTGATCATGTGCCATTCAGTTTGAGAGTTTAGTTACCGATCCTTCCCCGAACAGCAATACCGCATTTACATTCCTTGCTCAGGTGGCCCGGTTCAAAGACAGGGAAGGAGGTGATGCGCTGGCGTCACAGTGCACAACGGATTCCTGAACTAGTCTGTCTGTCAAATGTACCCCAAAGTTGTATCTGAAAGTCCTCATTTGGAAGCTGTCTGTCGTTATTCAAAGTGCGAGAATTGGCAGCAGAGGTGCTGAATCATGGTTTGGATCAGTTCGCACATTAGTGGCTCAATCAATCAGCAACATCAATGAAAGAAATTGCACTCTCAGAAGAACCTCTGGACCTGTGCTTTCATAACGTCGCTAGAATTAAGGAACGCCCGAGATCTAAGCCATGTTGGAACTGAAACGGAGGAATCGACAAAGAGGCTGCAGAATAACATCGCATCCTTTTGGTTTTCTTTAAATCACTGATGAGCAGGAAAATGTAAACGGGGAGAACGAGTGGGAAAGTGAGGCAGTTGCAGCTCTGGTGAAACTCCTTCTTTGTGAGTCACTCAGCAACAAGAGGCGTGAAGGTGACTCGGGCGCCAGAGCTCTTCACATCGAGAACAAAAAGCAATCAAGTGCAGTTAGCACCTCTCCCGGAGTGGGGCTGGGGTGAGATAATTACCTTTTTTTACGTCTGTTACTATGTTCAGAAACTGCCTTTTAAATTGAGGTGAACAGAAACTGCATTTCTAATAAGCACCATGGAATTTAGCAAGATTTATTGAGTCGCTTCTCGTCGATTCCCACACAGGTTTCCAACTCAGTTGGTAACGATGTGGCTCATGTCCAGGTGTGAACATCCCTGCAGCCAATTACACGGTTAAGGTAAAAGGCAAGGAAAGTGGCATCTCGAACTGGCCCCCAGGTCAGAGCATCCTCACAATGTGATCTGTCGTTCTCAGATTGTAATGCTACCTCCGGTTTTAGGATTGACAACATTCTTTGGGACTCTTATTCTGCAAAAGAGACACAGTGACTGAACCTATGCTGCACGGTATGATGTGGAACACGGCCTACTCAGCTTTGTGCATTTTCCCTGTAGTCCGGTGTGTTTCATGTTCCGTGTAAACGTGAAAGTTGTCCTGTTTCGAGCAATAGGTGAAATCATTTCACAAAGCAAGAATCGAAATTGCAGTCATGCCAAGCAGTTCAGGGTTATTTGACAAAAATATAAGCGAACATGTATGCTCACGCACTCACAGATACATTTGTAGCTGAAAAGACTCTGAGAAGATAGACTGAGCTTACCATTGATTTTATCCGGATTGATGGGCTTTCATTATTTTCTGCAAAATTGATATTGTAGCCGGCACATCCAAGAAGCTGTGCGAGTCGGAGAGGGATCATGGAACCCTTTTCACGTGACTTTCCATCTGTTGTCATGCAGGAGCTCAATTGGAATTGCAAGAAAATGGAGCAGCCGCACAGCTGGTTCTGTGGCTGAGCGGTCTACGGAGCTGGATTAAGGCTCCAAGGGCGTAGGTTCGAATCACACCACTGCCATTTCTCCTGATCAACTACAATTGCACCGCCTGTTAAAATGCTGTTTCCATCCCCGCTGTACTTCTGTTCAAAACAAAATTTGATTTGCTTCCCGTGGAATCGAAAGGTGGAGTGGGATAGTGCCAAATTTTCTCTGCTGTCATGATCGTACTCGCTTCCCGCGTGGAAAATTGCAACCAGGTCTTCTGTTGCTTTATGTTACAAGCATGTTGAGATTTTACTGGAACCGAATGGAGACTGTTATTTCATCGCTGTTGTGAAACAAAGTCCTGCGGTGAGTCGATTCAATGTTATTTGGCTTTCTGGCGAATGGGAAAATCGTTCTGATGAATTTTGATGTCATATGTTATTGAATTTCTCCAATTTACTTCGTTTCCGTAGTGGATGTTATAAGTGACTTCTGTCTAGGTATTCTAAATCTCCGGAGAATAGTCCCTGACACTCGGCTAACTTCTCTACACTATGGGTATGATTCAGATCAATCGGGTTCTGCCTGCACACTCCTTTGACCGCAGACTGTCCTTTAATCCTCGACTTCCGTGTGGCGGACGAACCGCTCTCACACCCAGTCTAAGGGAGACTGTCCACAAGGTCCCGTCCTAGGAGGCGAACTCCAAGCTGTCAGCACCAACCCTTATACCCACCAGCTATCGCTATCCCGTGGCAAATCGAAATACTACGAGACACACAGATGAGGCAACGAGTGTTTATTCAAACTTGCAAGTTTGGGTGCCTTCCAAAAAGAAAGGAAAGGACGCACAATGAAATTTTTACAGCAGTAATATTTATACATTATTTTTCACATCTGAAAAGGGCAGTAATAATTTCATTGGTTAAAACATTTCACACTTCTCTCTGCCAACCCTTTGATTATCTGTATGTTTCTTCTATTCTGAGAGCTTCTATTGTACCATGGCCATCTGTTTCTTAAACATTACATTATTTATAACAATTCTATTGGCTAAAGCATTTCTCACTTCTCTATCCCAGGCCTTGGTTATCTGTATGTTTCTAATATTCTAAGAGCTTCTATTGTACTATGGCCAAGGTTACCTAGCTTCATAGCAGCCTAGTTTTAATTAACAACTTACGTCAGTTTATTCAAGGTTGCAATACCGCCATATTTTTGACATAACAGTTTCTCCCTGTTTCCAGGCTAACTTACATTCAGTCTCACAGTTAGCCCTTACTCATTAACCCTTAGTTAAACTGCAGAAATTACATTACCCATATCAATCCCCCCTGTCTTTTTATGCGGCCTGTAATTTCTGCAGCATAATCATGGCCTGTCTATCCCAATCAGCCTCAGGGTCGTCCACAACAGTCTGGAGGTGAATGCCCACCACTGCACGCGGGTCGCCGTTCATCAGGGCCGTCTCAATAAGGCGGGTAATCAGACCCCGCAGACAGGGAATTATGCAACAGCCCAAAGTGAGTAAGACCACTGTTACCACCAGGAGCGAAACCATGACTGAGACCATCACCCCTTTCCATTTCTCGAACCACAGCGACCTCCCCTGGACCACCAGATCTTCAAATGCTAACTCTTTTCCTCAACTATCTCCACTCCCAGTCTCCAATACTCCTGCCTGGGCAGTCCCCATGTGACAGATCTTCCCCCCTTCCCCGGAGGTCACTGCTCTACATAGGGAACTGTCCAGGGTCGGTTGTCAGTAACATTTTAATTCTTTCAAGCGCATCACAGTCGTCAAATGTAATGTTTTCCCCGTGTCTGGGCTCATCCGCCCCCGGAGCTCCCGCTTCTTACATACCACTGTACCCCCCCCCCCGTACAGTTGTTCAATGCAGCCTGACGCGCCGTATAGCCCCCACGAACAGTCTCATAGAACATAGAACATAGAAGGATACAGCGCAGTACAGGCCCTTCGGCCCTCGATGTTGCGCCGACCGAATCCTACCTAACCTATACTAGCCCAATAACTTCCAAATGCCTATCCAATGCCCGCTTAAATGACCATAAATAAGGAGAGTTCACCACTGATACGGGCAGGGCATTCCATGAACTCACAACCCGCTGTGTGAAGAATCTACCCCTAACATCTGTCCTAAACCTACCACCCCTTAATTTAAAGCTATGTCCCCTAGTAACACCTGACTCCATTAGCGGTAAAAGGTTCTTAGTATCTACCCTATCTAAACCCCTAATCATCTTATACACTTCTATCAGATCTCCCCTAAACCTTCTCTTCTCCAATGAGAACAGCCCCAAGTGCCTCAGCCTTTCCTCATAAGATTTTCCTACCATTCCAGGCAACATCCTGGTAAACCTCCTCTGCACTCGTTCTAAAGCTTCCACATCCTTCCTATAGTATAGCGACCAAAACTGCACACAATACTCCAGATGAGGCCTCACCAGAGTCTTATACAACTGCAACATGACCTCAGGACTCCGGAACTCAATTCCTCTGCCAATAAAGCCCAGTACACCATATGCCTTCCTCACAGCACTATTTACCTGGGTGGCAACTTTCAGAGATCTGTGTACATGGACACCAAGATCCCTCTGCTCATCCACACTACCAAGTAGCCTACCATTAGCCCAGTAATCCATCTTCTTGTTACTCCTACTAAAGTGAATGACTTCACACTTACACACTACATTGAATTCCATTTGCCACATTTCCGCCCAGCTCTGCAACTTATCTATATCCCGCTGTAACCTACCACTTCCTTCCTCACTATCCACAACTCCACCGACTTTTGTGTCATCCGCAAACTTGCTTACCCAGCTTTCAAGCCCTTCCTCTAGATCATTTATAAAGATAACAAAAAGCAATGGTCCCAAAACAGATCCTTGTGGTACACCGCTAGTAACTGCACTCCAAGATGAACATAGTCCATCAACTACTACCCTCTGTCTCCTTCCAGCCAGCCAATTCCTAATCCAAACCTCTAATGTATCCTCAATGCCATACCTCCGTAGTTTTAGCATTAGCCTACCATGGGGAACCTTATCGAACGCCTTACTAAAATCCATATACACAACATCTACTGCTTTACCCTCGTCCACTTCCTTAGTCACCTTCTCAAAAAACTCAATAAGGTTTGTGAGGCACGACCTGCCCTTCACAAAACCATGCTGGCTATCCCTGATCACGTTATTCCTACCCAGAGGTTCATAAATCTTATCCCTTACCATTCTCTCTAAGACTTTGCCCACCACTGAAGTCAGACTCACTGGCCTATAGTTACTAGGGCTATCCCTACTCCCTTTCTTGAACAATGGGACCACATTCGCTATCCTCCAGTCCTCTGGTACTATTCCCGTTGACAATGACGACATAAAAATCCAGGCCAATGGCTCTGCTATCTCCTCCCTAGCTTCCCATAGGATCCTGGGGTAAATGTCATCAGGCCCAGGAGACTTATCTACATTCATCCTTTCCAATATTCCCAAAACCTCTTCCCTGCATATTTCCAGGACATCCATTCTAATTATTTGTGATTCCATATTCACATCAGCAACAGTGTCCTGTTCCTGAGTGAATACTGATGAAAAGTACTGATTTAATGTCTCTCCAATCTCCTCCGCCTCCACACACAACTTCCCACTACTATCCTTGACTGGACCGATACCTACCCTAGTCATCCTTTTATTCTTGACATACCTATAGAAAGCGAGTAAAAAATGAGGTCTGCAGATGCTGGAGATCACAGCTGCAAATGTGTTGCTGGTCAAAGCACAGCAGGTTAGGCAGCATCTCAGGAATAGAGAATTCGACGTTTCGAGCATAAGCCCTTCATCAGGAATAAGAGAGAGAGAGCCAAGCCGGCTCTACTTATAGAAAGCCTTTGGGTTTTCCCTAATCCTACCAGCTAAAGACTTTTCATGTCCCCTTCTCGCTTCTCTTAGCTCCCTCTTTAGCTCCTTCCTGGCTACCTTATAACTCTCAATCGCCCCTACTGAACCTTCACGCCTCATCTTTATATATGCCGCCTTCTTCCCTTTCACAAGGGACTCCAATTCCTTACTAAACCACGGCTGCCTTACAAGGCCCTTTACACCATGCCTGACTGGTACATACCTATCGAGGACACGCAGTAGCTGCTCCTTGAACAATCCCCACATCTCATTAGTGTTCTTCTCTTGAAGCCTGTTTTTCCAATCCACACATCCTAAGTCATGCCTCACTGCATCATAATTTCCCTGCCCCCAGCTATAACTCTTGCCCTGCGGCGCACGATTATCCCTCTCCATCACTAAAGTAAAAGTCACCGAGTTGTGGTCACTGTCCTCGAAGTGCTCACCTACCTCCAAGTCTAACACCTGGCCTGGTTCATTACCTAGAACCAAATCCAATATAGCCTCCCCTCTTGTTGGCCTGTCGACATATTGTGTCAGGAAACCCTCCTGCACACATTGTACAAACACCGACCCATCTAATGAACTCGAGCTATAACTCTCCCAGTCAATATCTGGGAAGTTAAAGTCCCCCATAACAACCACCCTGCTACCTTCACTCTTTTCCTGAATCATCCTCGCAATATTATCCTCTACTTCTCTAGGACTATTAGGAGGCCTGTAGAAAACACCTAACAGGGTGACCTCACCTTTCCTATTTCTAACCTCAGCCCAAACTACCTACGATGGCAAGTCCTCTTCCATCGTCCATTCCACTGCTGTGATACTATCTTTGACAAGTAATTCCACGCCTCCCCCTTTTTTACCCCCATGTCTGATCCTACTAAAACATTTGAACCCTGGAACGTGCAACAGCCATTCTTGTCCCTGTTCTACCCAAGTCTCTGTAATGGCCACAACATCGAAGTCCCAGGTACCAACCCACGCTGCAAGTTCACCTACCTTTTTCCTTATACTTCTGGCATTGAAGTATACACACTTCAATCCACCCTTCTGGTTACAGGCACCCTCCTTAGAGATCACTGCATTATTCCTAACCTCCCTACACTCAAGGTCCTGTTCCCTAAAGCTACAGTCCTGGTTCCCATGCCCCCACGGAGTTAGTTTAAACCCTCCCAAAGAGCACTAGCAAACCTCCCCCCAAGGATACTGGTGCCCCTCAGGTTCAGGTGTAGCCCATCCTTTTTATAGAGGTCCCACCTTCCCCAGAAAGGACTCCAGTTGTCCAGAAACTGGAATCCCTCCCTCCTGCACCATCCCTGTAGCCACGCATTTAACTGCTCTCTCTCCCTATTCCTCGACTCTCTATCACGTGGCACGGGTAACATACCAGAGACTACAACTCTGTTTGTTCTAACTCTGAGCTTCCAACCTAGCTCCCTGAAAGCCTGTCTGACATCCTCACCCTTCTTCCTACCTATATCGTTGGTGCCAACGTGGACCACGATCTGGGGCTGCTCCCCCTCCTCCTTAAGGACCCGGAAAACACGATCAGCGACATGACGTACCCTTGCACCTGGGAGGCAACATACCAAACGTGAGTCCCTGTCGCCCCCACAAAACCGTCTGTCTGTACCCCTCACTATCGAGTCCCCAAGAACTATTGCTCTACCTTTCTCCACCTTACCCTTCTGAGCAACGGGGCCAGGCTCCGTGCCAGAGGCCTGAACCTCGTTGCTTGCCCCTGGTAAGTCATCCCCCCCACAAGTATCCAAAACGGTATACTTGTTCTTGAGGGGAATGACCGCAGGGGGTCCCTGCACTGGCTTCCTCCTCCCACTCCCCCTCACTGTCACCCATCTATCTTGAACTTTCGGAGTAACTACTTGCCTAAAGCTCCGATCTATGACCTCCTCTGCCTTCCGAATGATCCGCAGTTCATCCAACTCCAGCTCCAGTTCCCTAACACGAGTTTGGGGGAGCTGGAGATGGGTGCACTTCTTGCGAGTGTACTCAGCAGGGACGCTAATGGCTTCCCTCACCTCATACATGTTGCAAGAGCAACATTGCCCTCTCTGCACTGCCATCCCTCTAAAAGTAAGCTTTCCTTAAAAAAAACAACAAAACCAACTAAATCTAAAGAAACAAACAAGGAAAATGCAGCACTTACCCGCTAGTCACAATTGGTCTTATTATTAGGTTAGAGGAGGTGGAAGGGTGGGAGGCACTACTCGTGTAGTGCCTCGGGTGACTCGCCTGCGCGTTTAAATAAGGGGAGAAAAAAACCTTACCCAAGTAACCTAGCGCGCCTTCCGGGTCTGCTACCGCTTTTTTTGAAAGAAAACTTTAAATTTTTAACTATTAAATAAACGACCAAACTTACCCACCAGCCGTCGCGAAGTCTTCCGAGAGACTGAGGCCTAAAACTCGTAGCCCGCGTTTAAATAAGGGGAGAAAAAAAACCTTACCCAAGTAACCTAGCGCGCCTTCCGGGTCGGCTACCGCTTTTTTTGAAAGAAAACTTTAAATTTTTAACTATTAAATAAACGACCAAACTTACCCACCAGCCGTCGCGAAGTCTTCCGAGAGACTGAGGCCTAAAACTCGTAGCCCGCGTTTAAATAAGGGGAGAAAAAAATACCTTACCCAAGTAACCTAGCGCGCCTTCCGGGTCTGCTACCGCTTTTTTTGAAAGAAAACTTTAAATTTTTAACTATTAAATAAACGATCAAACTTACCCACCAGCCGTCGCGAAGTCTTCCGAGAGACTGAGGCCTAAAACTCGGAGCCCACGTTTAAATAAGGGGAGAAAGAAAACCTTACCCAAGTAACCTAGCGCGCCTTCCGGGTCTGCTACCGCTTTTTTTGAAAGAAAACTTTAAATTTTTAACTATTAAATAAACGACCAAACTTACCCATCAGCCGTCGCGAAGTCTTCCGACAGACTCAGTGCAATACAGTCTACTTACTGTCTCAACGCCCTGAAACTCACTCTTAAGTTACCCGTATTAATTCACATCTGCCCTCAGAGGTTCCGTTCCCCCCTGCCTTAACGGCAGCCTATTTCTTTGTACATCGATCCTGGAGCCCCTGCTCCCCTGCCTCATTTTCCTGAAGGTGGATACCACCTCTTATGTGAATTTGGAATTGTTCTAAATTATTACCACCTCTCACTCAATCTCATGAATGGTCCTCCTTTCCCTTCTTAAGTTCTAATAAATTACAATCAAAAATAACACACTGAATCAAATGACAAACAGCAAGTTTTAAACATAAAACCATTAACAAACAGATGAATTCAAGCCAGAGCACAAAGTGTTAAACTACTTGTTAGCTGAGAAGCTTTCTGAGAGATTCTTTCTCACAGACACACTGAAAAAGCTTGCAGCATTAGCTTCCTCTCTCTCTTTTTGAGATATGACACATAGTTTCTTACTTCCACAGTTCCACAAATATTTTCGCAGAGAATTTCACACAAAAAGATTCATACATAAACACAAATTGGGCGGCACGGTGGCACAGTGGTTAGCACTGCTGCCTCACAGCGCCTGTAGACCCGGGTTCAATTCCCGACTCAGGCGACTGACTGTGTGGAGTTTGCACGTTCTCCCCGTGTCTGCGTGGGTTTCCTCCGGGTGCTCCGGTTTCCTCCCACAGTCCAAAGATGTGCGGGTCAGGTGAATTGGCCAAGCTAAATTGTCCGTAGTGTTAGGTAAGGGGTAAATGTAGGGGTATGGGTGGGTTGCGCTTCGGCGGGTCGGTGTGGACTTGTTGGGCCGAAGGGCCTGTTTCCACACTGTAAGTCTAATCTAATCTCACATCCACAGAGATTATTTTTCTTTACAATCAAATTTACACACACAGAGATCCTCTCCCTCTTAGCAGCTTCCGTTCGTTCTTCCTAATCGCGCCGGCCCATCTCTTTCACACATACATAAATATTCAGATTTAGGTATCCACCTTATTTATCCGACTGCTTTCCCTATTCACATTCCATCCCGTAGATGCCCTCTCTCTCTCTCCGTAACTCCGGGCATTCTCGTTTGAAATGACCTAGTTTCCCACAGTGATAACATCCTGCGGGTTTCGGCTTTCATTGTCCATAGCCCTTACCCTGGACATTCCACTTCTCTTCACCAACCTTCTGCTAATTTCCTCCATCCCTTCCACGACTTCCTTTTGTCCATCATTCATCCTCCTGGGGGACTCACAGTCCTCCCTTACTACTGCTAACATTATATTAGCCTTCCGTTTCTCTGCCATTATGTCTCTCTATACAAATACCTTCTGAGCCTCCTGTAATGATCCTAACTCCCGCTCCCGTCCTTTATCTTCTGTAACTTCTTCTGGATATCATTCCACTTCTCCTCACCACCCTTCTATCTTCCGTATCTTTCCCTATCCAGTATCCCCACATAAGTCTCCTTTCTCCCCCAGTAAATAGTATATTCAAAAATAGACGTTAACTCAGCCCACATATACAGACTGAGCCTCAAAAATAAATTAATTTGTTCTGACAATCCTATCGGATTCTCAACCAGGACCATCATTTCCTTTTAAATGTTCTGAACTCCCCACTGGTGAGGGGGTCACACACAAACCCAATTTCCTTGTCACCTATTGGCACTTCCCGAAGGGGACAAGTCGTTACGTTATTCCCTTTTTCTTCTTTTAAGAAATATTGCAATGTTCCTAGCTTCTCATATCCTCAAACACCAATTTATCAATTCATGCTTGACTAACTTTAAAGCCTGTTCCTAACTTGTAAACATATTTATATATTTACGTCCATTTATTCAGTATTTAATATTTAAAATTTAAAATGCATACAGTTCCCAATTTTGAAATCCACTGTAATCACCCAGATTTAGTACCCTAATTTAGATCCAAAATTAGTTTTCTTATGTACTCCTGACCAATCATTTCTCAATTACAATACTTTCGGTCATAAAATAATCAGAGATGTCTTACAATAATTTGTCAATTCAAGATAAAAAAATTCTAATGACCGAATCCAAGGTCT
Organism: Hemiscyllium ocellatum; assembly: GCF_020745735.1. NCBI lineage: Eukaryota > Metazoa > Chordata > Chondrichthyes > Orectolobiformes > Hemiscylliidae > Hemiscyllium > Hemiscyllium ocellatum. The sequence goes on from NC_083454.1 coordinate 3,418,184, forward strand.
CAGATAATAACCATGGAAGTTATCGTTTTTTTTCGACAACGTACTGTTGAACTGAAACTTCAACTGTCCTTCATATATTGCTTTCATGTAAAAATCAAAAAAATTAGTAAGAAAAGGATAGCTAGGTAGTCGGTCATCCTGCCCTTTGAGCTTGTTCTGCCATTCAATAAGATCATGGCTGATCATTTCGTGGACGCAGAACCCATGTTCTCACCGTATTCCTTAATTAATTATTTCTTTTTTAAAAAAGCTACCTTAGCTTTAAAAACGTTTACTGGTGTATAATTAGCCATCTTTTGTCCACCACCTTTTCAAAACAGTGTCGTAACTTTTGATGCTTTCCAATTGCCCCAGGTCAAAGTTGATATCTAAATGTTTATCTTTCTTTTGTCTTTCTGTCTGAGTTAACAATCAGATGGACAGGTCAATGTCTGAGTGTCTTACCAAATCCCTGATTGAATCTGCCTCCTTCCACAATTTCAGATGCCTCACCACTCACTGGGTCACAGAGAAACCCTACCGTTACAGTGAGAACTGTCTTTGCTGTCACCTGTTCTTATGCTTCCGCCTAATCCCCACTTCCCTTCATTAAATCCCAGCTGCCTGTAGCCCACCCACATGGACATGTTGAAGAGCATGACAGGAGAATGGATTGAAACCGATAGTTCAATAACCAGAATGAGAGAGGAAGAAGGAAATAAATGTTGATTGTGGATCGCAGGGGATACAGTCTCCAGGCTGAGTCCTTTGTGAGCATTCCCGCAGTAATACGAGACAACATTCCATGATGAGAGTTAAACCCGGGTGGAAGGAGAGGGAGCCGCTGAACATGAGCAGGTTGGTGCAAACACAGGAGGTTTGTTCAGTCAGTAACTGTGTGTTAGACATGGAGGTGAAGTGAAGAGTGAGGGGAAATGTTACCACAAGCTGCAGATGGAAAACTCGCATTGGAACAGGAGGAGACCATTCAGCCCCTAACCCTGCTCTGCCATTCAATGGATCATGGATGATATGTTGCTTAACTTGCAATTTTCAAAACCCGCTAAATTAATCAATAAACTCCTCTGCAACACACAAGATGAATATTGAAAAACTAACCATCTGCAAACGCTGGGAAATCAGAAACAAAAACAAACATTGCTGGAAAAATTCAACAGATCAGGCAGCATCTGTGGAGAGTGAACCTTTTGGGCCCAGTGACTGGTCAGGTGACCAGCTGCAGCTGACCATTCTGCCTTTTCTTTAACAGGTTCTGGTGCGGGGGGAATGAGATTGTCAATAATAATTGAGAGAAACAGGAGGACGTGCTCAATCAGAATGAAATCCATTTTGGTCTTGCACTTTTAATTCAACTGCAAACATTATTCATTATTATTTCCGAAATAGGATAATAGACCAGAAATCAACTGTTCATGTCATTGGGCCTGGGAAACTGTTAATTCTGACCTGGTCCAGCCGACATGTGAATCCAGACCCTGAATAAAGTAGTTGACACTGAACCATCTTCTGGGCAGTCAGAATGGGTGACAAATGCTGCCCCGGCAAGTGATGGCGTGATGCCACGAACAAACAAAACAAATCCAATCGCTGTGTTTACTTGTGAACTCGCCGGTGTTTCATCAAGCTGGATATCTGAGTGAATTTCTACCCACACTCAGAGAAGGTGAATGGCCTCTCCCCAGTGTATATTCTCTGGAGTACAGTGAGGCTGGATGGTGTACTGAACCCAGTCCTACAGTGAGAGCACCTGAACGGTCTCGCACTGGTCTCCTGTAACAGGAAGAGATGATATTCACCATCCCGGGGGATACTGGGTAAAGATACCTCCAAGAGGGATCCAAGCGAGTTGATTGGGACAAACTGTTCGCATGCATGAAAGAATCAATAATGAGGAGGAACCGATGTAAAGGGATTGACAAAGTAAGCACATGTGGCATGAGACAAAATGTTTTCATGCAGAGAAAGTTTATGGTCAGGAATGCATTGCCAAAGAGTGTGGTGGAGCCAGGTACAATGAAGAGAATAGAATTGAACAGTTACTGGAAGAGGATGAATGGGAAGGTTTATTGGGTAACGGTAGAAGAATGGCATTCGGTAAGTGATCCTTTGGAGAGCTGATGAGCCAATCAGCCTCCTTTTGCGCAGTAATAATTCTGTGAACATTTCATTCTGAGCCCTCTAAGGAAATATCATTTCAGGAATTGTGAAGAGGTCAGATTGAATGACGGTCTCGGTGAACAAAAGTGAGATACAGACACAGAGGGGTTTGGGGATGGATTGAATCAAATGTTATCAATTTACATGACCCACAACACTACAGCAGTTACAAACGGAAGTGATCAAGAGAGTGGAATTAGAGCAGCAAATACATCTAAAACATTGACGCAGCTAAAGGGGATGCTGAGTAAAGATACCACAGTTACCGTTGATTTCATTCCAGACACACCAGCCAGGGAGCACATCCTTCCTGTACCTGTCCTATCGAGCTCTTGAAGAATTTTGTTCATTTCAATTGTTTCATTTTAGATACTCCAGAGAAGACAGTTTCATGCTCTTCAATCTCTCCTGCCCGGGGAAGGCTGTCGTTAGAATTCAATTCACTGATGCATGTTACTGACTGCTTTTGGACTGGCACTGAAAATTGAGATTGTAAGGTTACTGTATGAAATATCTTAAATTGTATTGCCAGATTGCCAGATGCATGAGGGGTTTTTTAAAAAAAACATAACTTACTGGCATTGAGTGTCAGAGCACTTCCTGTTGTGGGGGCTTCTTGTTTAGATGCAATCTATTGATAACTTTTAGAATTGACCTGCACTGGCTCTGTAGAAGTGGTCAGAGCATTATAACTGTCATGGGAGCTAGTAACAAATTTCCCATGTGTTAAAACTTGGCAATGATAGAATAGGTGTGGGTTCTTCTGGTAAAGTGCGCAAAGTTATTCAAAATGGTCCTAATTTATTTTCAGAAACAAGTGAGAGAAAGGTACATTACTGAGGTCATTGCATTAGTCCCAATTTAGAAGTTCAGAAGAACTGAAGGGAAAGCTGGTGTTCGGAGTTGTAATAATGACAGGGAAAATCTTGTTTTACAGAGAGAGAGAGAGTTCTCAGATGGGAAACTCAGCTTTAACATCACTTCAACTGCAGAGTCGTCCAATTGCACAGGTCCAGATCCTTATCGGTAATATGGAAGGGGAAAGCAGCATTCCCAGCCCAGAGAAATCATTCCTATGTTATGCAGGTGGTTGAATATTTGGTCATGTGATTTGGGAAGACACCATTATGATGGATCCAGGGCGACAGTATGCAAAAATGGAGATTGTGGGAAGGAATTTACCTCCCTCTCCCAGTGGGACACTCACCGACACAATCCCACTGTGGAGAGGTTGCTCGCCTGCCTCATCTAAGGGAAAGGGTTTACTCGATCTTACAATTTGCTGAGGCACCAGAGATGGTACAGTGCATTTAGACCCCACACCTGCTCCATGTGTGAGAAAGTATTCATTCAAATCTCTCTCCTGCAGAGACATCAGTGCATTCCCATCGGGGAGAGGCCATTCGCCTGCTCATTGAGTGAGAAAGGATTCACTCAGTGACCTGCTGAAACTTCAGCGAGTTCACTCTGGGGAAAGGCCATTCACTTGCTCCCAGTGTGGGGAGAGATTCACTCAAATGCACCACCTGCTGAGACCCCAGTGGGCCCACACAGGGTTGAGGTCATTCAGATGGTCAGTGTGGGAGAAGGGATTCAGTGATTCATCCTGCTTCCTGTGAGCCCACACAGGGGAGAGACCATTCAGATGCTTAGTGTTGCAGAATGGATTCAGTGATTCATCCCATCCCCTGAGACCCCAACGGGTTTCACACTGGGTAGGAGCTGTTCACCCCTCTGTGTGACAAGGGATTTGCTGCGTCTTCAATATGATTGAGAGACCAGTGAGTGCTCACAGGGAAGTGGTCATCCACCTTCTCCGTGTGGACTGCAGGACTCCGATTCTGACGTTACTGTTCAGAGTCAGGACTGGACCTTGTCCATGATGACACTGTTGGAGTATTGATGTTGTTGTTAACCACATTAACTGGGCTGGAGTTGACTGAACTTACATTGCCACTTTCTGAACCTCAGGATGTCTCTTGGGGCAGTAAGTCTCCACAAAATTGTGATTGTAGCACGGCTGCTTCACAGCACCAGGTACAAGGTTGGAGTCCAGCCTTGGTCAACGGTCTGTGTGGAGTTTCTACATTCTCCCCATGATAGTGTGGGTCCCCTCCAGGTGCTCTGGTTTCCTCCCACAGTCCAAAGATGTGCAGATTAGGTGGATCAGTTATGCTAAATTGCCCATGGTGTCCAGGAATACGCAGACGAGATGGATCAGCCATGGGAAATGCAGATTTACAGTGCTCTGGGCGTGATGTTCTTCGGATGGTCGGTGCGGTTTGATGGGCTAATGTTCTCCTTCCACACTGTAGGGATTTTATTCTATGATTGAGGATAAAGGCTACACAGCAGGGTGTCCTTGGAGAAGGAGCTTGTGGTGTATATCAATGCTCTCAACGCCTTTAGATAGAGGTGGGCACCGGAGGGGATATAGTGCTTTATCTCCACCGCTGCCCCCTGCCCACAACTCTACTTTGATTGAGTCCCTTCCCACTCTATCACTCTGTAATGGTTTGCTTGGCCCGTAATGGGCTTTGTTTGGAAATATTCAATTGGTTACACAAATGGTTTCCTGCTGGTGATGATATGTCTAGATTAGAGTGGTGCTGGAAAAGCACGGAAGGTCAGGCAGGATCCGAGGAACCGGAAAATCAACATTTTGGCAAAAGCCCTTTTCTGGCACCACTCTAATCTAGGCTCTGGTTTCCAGGATCTGCGGTCCTCACTTTTGCACTGCTGGTGAGTATATGTTAGCCAAAAGCAAAATGGTGTAATGATGATTTTGATGGTGGGAAGGTTGCTGTGATAACATTTCTGGGTAGGAGAAATGGGGAAAAAGAACACTTCACAGCTCACAGAACGAGAACTGAAAAACAGTTAATTCAAACCAAACGTTCATACAGGGAGGGAATATTTTCCTGGAGTTCGAGAAGCTGGAAAGTGATGGTGTCCGGGACAAAAGGGATTTTGATTTACAGAGGTTGAAGGTTTTAAAACTGTTGTATTCAGACAGTTTAATTTATTTTCTTTAACTTTATTTGCTGTGCAAAAAACTTTTACAACATTTTAAAACCAAAATTTACAAACTTTGTGTTAAGGATAAATGTTAAATAAAATCCATCAAACCATCGCTCACTGAAAACTGATGTGGAAGTGCAAACTCCTGGAGAATCCATGCCCACTCCTTCCTACTCGGGCTCCATGGTTATATACATACCTGGGAGATAGCAGCAGGAGGAGGCCATTCGGCTTTTCAATCCTGCTCCACCATTCAATGGGAAACAGCTGACCATCCAGCTCAGTCTCCTGTTCCTGCTGTGTTCCAATCCCCTTTCATGACTTTACCCCGAAGAACTATATCTAAGTCCTCCTTTGGCTTCACTGCGTTTTATTCCAGTGACGTTGCTGTGTTACTGTGTGGGTGTAGGCAGGGGCAATGTGATGGTGCTGCCTCCTGGAGGATGCACTCAGCATCCCTCATCATCCTGCAGTAACATTAACTGGGTTTCAGCAACTAGAGATAGAAACCACTTCCAGGATATGGGCATCACTGGCTCAGCCAGCATTTATTCCCCATCTCCAGTTACCCTTGAGAAGATGGTAGTGAGCTGCTGTCTTGAACCATTCACAGCCTATTTGGCGCAGAGAGACCGACAATGCTGTCAGGGAGAGTGTTGCAGGATTTTGGACGAATGATTCTCTATCTTTGGCTCTTCAAACAATGAGTAACTTAATCACATTCCGCACATGATTTTGAGATTTCAGTCTGCAAATCTTCACCGTCTAGTACCCTGTATAAAAGAATACGTACAGGTCAGAAATTCAGAACAGACAATTCTAGTTTCTCTGCATTATCTTTTTTCGTCTTTCTTCCCCAAAAGTTGTAACCCTCCAGCCCACTTACTCTCTCCCACCATTCTGACTCTGCTGCCACTAACGTACACCCTCCCCATTCTCATGGAGTTACTGATAAACAGATCCATGCCACCACTTACAGTCCCTGGTTAGACTCTGCACCCTTTCTGGGTTCACTTCCTTTCCCTTCAGTTGCTGCAAGTCAATAATGTAACAGCAGAATGAAACAAAAGGAAATAGAAAGGGAGGTGGCAGATCCTGGACAGAAGAGGAACCTTCAGTCTGGGAGAATGGGTCAGATCCTTCTTTGTTCCCCATTAGTTGATTCCCACCATTACAATGAATTGGGGATAGAGGGTGGTCCTACGTGGGTGTGGTGACACTTTGACCCCCAACAGATCAACACTATAAGCAGGTGCATTCCTCCTCCAGCCAATCACAGTGTGAAATACATTCCGCAAAGTATACTTACCCAAAACACATGCTTCAAACACCGCCCACATTTTCTACATATACTGTGTCGGTTTTCCCCTCACACGTATGGTCCCTGTTTCAGGGATTGTGGGAGTTGTAGTCCCCATGAAGCCACTGGAGCCCTGTTTCTGGAAAGTGAATGAAAAATGTGGACTGGAGTGTGTTGTGTATAGGATCCCCATTCAGACACACAGAACATATAGACTGTCATTGGGTTTTACTGAGACACCTGCTTCCACAACCTGATTTTCTGATGGAAGGAATATAGACTCAGTCAACTGGGTGTGGGGAGGTTAATAGGACGAGCAGATTTTAAGCAGAGGTGGCTCAATGGTTAACACTGCTGACTCACAGCGTCAGGGACCTGGATTTGATTCCAGCCTTAAGCGACTGTGTGGAGTTTACACGTTCTCCCCGTGTCTGTGCGGGTTTCTTCTGGGTGCTCCAGTTTCATCCCACAGTCCAAAGATGTGCAGTTTAAGTGGATTGGCTATGCTAAATTCCCAGTGTCCATGCCTGTGCAGATTAAGCCATTAACCATCAGAAATACAGGGAATGGGTGAGTCTGAATGGGATGCTCATTATAGGGTTGGTGTGGACTCCATGGACGAATACCCTGTTTCTGCACTGTAGGGATTCTATTCTATTCTCATGAAGAAGAATGTACCTATCTCAATGTGCTGTGAATCTGTGGAATTCCCTATTCAAAATGCGATTTTATCCAGGACAATGAGCAGATTTAATGAAGAGATACTGATGTTGAATTTGTAATGAGATGAAGGGTGGGAGAGATCAGGTGGGAAAATCCAGCTGAGACCGAGGTGAGCTCAATCATCACCGTATTAAATGGTGGGGCTGGTTCGAAGGGCTACATTGCCTCTCCTGTGCCCAGTACTCATCTTCTTACGGTAATAACTGGAAAGCTAAATCCAAAACTCACCACCTTCACCCAAGGGGATTTTCGGAAAAAGCAGGATAGTCAGGTGGATTAGTGTTCCAAACTTAGATAGTGAGGGAGCGTGTGGGAGATAATGATTTTGCAATTTTAAACTCCGGTGAGTTAAAAATCACACAACAACAGGTTATAGTCCAACAGGTGTAATTGGATCATGATGAAGGAGCAACGCTCCGACATCTACTGTGCTTCTAATTAAACCTGAAGGACTATAACCTGGTGTTGTGTTATTTTTAACTTTGTACACCCCAGTCCAACACCAGCATCTCCAAACCATGTAAATTGAGGGGAGACAGGGATTTATGGTTTTAAACTGTGTAGTACATTTACATCGTCCAGAATACTCTGTTGTGAATATCTATACTGGACTTTATTAAAAAGCCAAGGTCTCTGACAATTAAAAGCAAAACACCCAGGTAACATCATCTCACCTTGTAATCAGATAAAAGACTTGCGATAAGTCTGGTTGAATTTAGATTACTGTTGGAAAGCCAACAGTAAATAAATCCAATCCCAAGATCCTGTGCTTAAACAAAGGAGACTACAATAGGATGAGGCAGGAGCAGGGAGTCTATCGAATTGAATTGAAAGCATACAAATTGGCAAAGACCAAGGAGAAACAAGGAGATTAGAAAAACTTTAAAGATCAACAGAAAGCTAGATGGGATTGGCGGAGAAACGTGATGAGTAACTGTCCCTCGGGCCGGAATAGCAGTTTACACTGCTAGAGGGGAACCTATTGTGTGGGGAACATATGGTCTCTGTAATTGTTGAAGCACTTAACTGTTACCATAGAGATAATCCTGATCAAGTTACAAATCACAGCACACTCCAAAAGCTTGTACTTCCAAATAAACCTGTTGGACTATAACCTGGTGTGTGTGGTTTTTAACTTTGCCCAGCCGCTCCAAAACCGGCTCTTCCACATCAGAATCCTGACAGACAGCCCCGCAGAAACTGAAGTGCCTATCAGATACCTGACTGATCCACAGGACGGTGGGGGAGGGGTAAGTGGTTTAACCACAAAGTGCTGAGCTGAACTCGACTTTTTAACTGCCAATGCCATGGAGATAATATCGAGAGATAGCATCCATTCAAAACCACGAATCAGAAAAGGTATAAGAATGGGAGCCGCACATCGGATAGGGGGGAGTTACCTGTTGCTGCCTGAAGGTGTTTTGCATGTATACTATCCAGGTAACTGCCATGTCTCATCATAAAGACTCAAAGAAGCCCTCTCAGAACACAGCAGTCAGTCTTCAGAGTGGAGAATACGAAGAACATGCCAGTAATTGATAAGGAAACTGAGGAAGGTGAGGACCAAGAAACAACCATTATCATGAAAGAGTTAGAGCTGGGCAAGCTAATGGAGCTAAAAGTAAACAAGTCTCTTTGCCCTGATGGAATACATCCCAGGGTGCTACCAGAGGTAGTGGGAGAAATAGTAAATATACTTGGAGTCAGAGTCCTACAGCAGAGACAGGCCCTTTGGCCCAAACTGGCCCATGCCGACTAGAATGTCCATCCACGCTAACCCCATTTCCCTGCACTTGGCCCATCTGCTTCTGAATCTTTACTATCCACGTAATTGTCCAAATACCTTTTACATGTTGTTAATGTACCCACCTCAACCACTTCCACTGGCAGCTCAATCTATATACATACCATCCTTTTTCACTGCGGAGAGTGGCGCGAGCCGGGCGGAAGTGAGGTCGAAGCGCAGAGCCGGTCGGGAAGGTGGGTGAGTAGTATTTGAGTGGGCGTGTTCTAGACCCCAGGCCCTACTCCATAGGGCCTCCCTCCCACCCTCCTCCTCTAACCTAACTTTTTTTTTCAGTGTTATTGACTCAGTGTTCTTGTTTTAGAGACTAACTGTAGAGTCATGGCAGAGCAGGCAGTGGAATGTTCTTCATGCAGGATGTTTGAGGTGGGGGTGACCACCGATACTCCTGCCGACTTCACCTGCAGGAAATGCAGACAGATCCTGCTCCTCACCGAACGAGTTAGAGAAATGGAACTAGAGTTGGACGAACTAAGGATTATTCAAGAGGCTGAGAGGGTGATTGCCAGAAGCTACAGGGACATAGTTACGCCGGAGAACAGAGGTAGTTGGGTGACAGTTAGAGGTGGGAAGGGGAAGAAGCTGGCAGTGCAGGGTTCCCCTGTGGTCGTTCCCCTTAAAAATAGGTATACAGCTTTGGAAACAGTTGGGAGGGACAGCCTTGAAGGTGTAAGCTGCAGTGAAGGGGTCTGTGGTATGAGGTCTGGTTCTGAGACTAAGAAGGGAAAGGGGGAGAGCAGGAGAGCGCTAGTTATAGGAGACTCTCTAGTTAGAGGGACGGACAGACGGTTCTGTGGACAAGGGCGAGACTCTCGAATGGTTTGTTGCCTCCCTGGTGCCAGGGTCCGAGACGTCTCAGACCGAGTCTTCAGAATCTTTAAGGGGGAGGGTGTGCAGCCAGAAGTCGTGGTACACATTGGCACCAACGACATAGGTAGGAAGAGGGGTGGGGAGGTCATTCAAGAACTCAGGTAGTTAGGCTGGAAGTTAAAAGCTAGGACAGACAGAGTAGTCATCTCTGGGTTGTTGCCGGTGCCATGTGACAGTGAGGCAAGGAATAGGGAGAGAGTGCAGTTGAACACGTGGCTGCAAGGATGGTGTAGGAGGGAGGGCTTCAGGTATTTGGACAATTGGACTGCATTCTGGGGAAGGTGGGACCTGTACAAGCAGGACGGGTTGCACCTGAACCAGAAGGGCACCAATATCCTGGGGGGTAGGTTCGCTAGCACTCTTCGAGGGGGTTTAAACTAATTTGGCAGGGGGATGGGATCCGGACTTGTAGTCCAGCAAGTAAGCTAGCTGTGGTTCAGGATGTCCAAGAATGTAGGAAGGCTGTGGAGAAGGTAGCACTGACAGGGAATACTTGCAGACATAGAGATGGGCTCAAGTGCGTATACTTCAACGCAAGAAGTATCAGAAATAAGGTGGGGGAACTTAAGGCATGGATCAGTACCTGGGACTGTGATGTTGTGGCCATCACGGAAACGTGGATAGAAGAGGGACAGGAATGGTTGTTGGAGGTTCCTGGTTACAGATGTTTCAGTAAGATTAGGGAGGGTGGCAAAAAAGGAGGGGGGTGGCATTGCTAATTAGAAATGGTATAACGGCTGCAGAAAGGAAGTTTGAGGGGGATAACCCCGGGAATTACAGGCCAGTTAGTCTTACTTCTGTGGTAGGCAAAGTAATGGAAAGGGTACTGAGGGATAGGATTTATGAGTATCTGGAAAGACACTGTTTGATTAGGGACAGCCAGCACGGATTTTTGAAGGGTAGGTCTTGCCTTACAAGTCTTATTGAATTCTTTGAGGAGGTGACCAAGCATGTGGATGAGGGTAGAGCAGTGGATGTATTGTACATGGATTTTAGTAAGTCATTTGATAAGGTTCCCCATGGTAGGCTTATGCGGAAAGTCAGGAGGCATGGAATAGAGGGAAACTTGGCCAATTGGATTGAAAACTGGCTAACCAGTCGAAGTCAGAGAGTGGTGGTAGATGGTAAATATTCAGCCTGGAGCCCAGATACAAGTGGAGTTCCGCAGGGATCAGTTCTGGGTCCTCTGCTGTTTGTAATTTTTATTAATGACTTGGATGAGGGAGTCGAAGGGTGGGTCAGTAAATTTGCAGATGACACGAAGATTGGTGGGGTTGTGGATAGTGAGGAGGGCTGTCGTCGTTTGCAAAGGGACTTAGATATGATGCAGAGCTGGGCTGAGGAGAGACAGATGGAGTTCAACCCTGCCAAGTGTGAGGTTGTCCATTTTGGAAGAACAAATAAGAATGCGGAATACAGGGTTAACGGTAGGGTTCTTAGTCAGGTGGAGGAACAGAGGGATCTTGGGGTCTATGTACATAGATCCTTGAAAGTTGCCACTCAGGTGGATAGAGCTCGTAAGAAGGCCTATGGTGTATTAGCGTTCATTAGCAGGGGGATTGAATTCAAGAGTCGTGAAGTGATGTTGCAGCTGTACAGGACTTTGGTTAGGCCACATTTGGAGTACTGTGTGCAGTTCTGGTCGCCTCACTTTAGGAAAGATGTGGAAGCTTTGGAGAGGGTGCAGAGAAGATTTACCAGGATGTTGCCTGGAATGGAGAATAGGTCGTACGAGGATAGCTTGAGAGTTCTCGGCCTTTTTCCATTGGAACGGCGATGGATGAGGGGTGACTTGATAGAGGTTTATAAGATGATCAGAGGAATTGATAGAGTAGACAGAGTATTACAAGGGGACATCAATTTAAGGTGAAGGGTGGAAGGTATAGGGGAGATGTCAGGGGTGGGTTCTTTACCCAGAGAGTGGTGGGGGCATGGAATGCGCTGCCCGTGGGAGTGGTAGAGTCAGAATCATTGACGACCTTTAAGCGGCAACTGGATAGGTACATGGATGGGTGCTTAATCTAGGATAGATGTTCGGCACAACATCGTGAACCGAAGGGCCTGTTCTGTGCTGTATTGTTCTATGTTCTATGTTCTAACAGTTGCCCCTCATGTTCTCTTTCATAATTTCTCCTCTAACCTTGAACTGATGCCCTCCACTCTTTGATTTCCTGGGTAAAAAAGACCAAGTGCATTTACCTTACACATGCCTCTCACGATCTTTTCCACTTCCAGAAAAGATCCCCCTCAGTTTCCTCTGCTCTAAACAAAAAAAATCCTCACTTGTCTAACCTCTCCCTATAACTCAGATACCTAAGCCCTGGCAAAAATTTTTGTAAATTTCTTCTGCACTTTTTCCAGTTTAATAACTGAAACCTCCACTGTATCCATCATATTTCCAGTGTTTCCCCACGGCGCTAGAACCAATGTGACAACGCCAATGGATTACAATCCATGATCGATAATTAACTCCGTTAAACAATCCCGTTTTCATAGTTTTTTCAATGGTGCAGGTATCCTTGTGTCTTTCAGGTTGCATGATTAATTTAAAACCTGTCCTCATACAAAACAAATCTGTAGTTTATTTGTTCCTGGAAAATGTGACATGTTTTTTCAGACTTTTAAAAACAAATGAACTCTCTCTCCACAGTCACCACATTAACATGGACTTGGCTGTGTCTCAGTAACTTTTCCAGTCACACTGACATTTGAAATATCCGCACACGGAAAGAATACACACCTTTCCTTCCACATGAAAGGGCCAAAGATATTCAGACCGGCACGGATCAAGTAACTATCAAAACTGAACATGAAGTTCAATTTTAATTTCTCATCCACAAATCCACCCTTTCAGTACTCGACCACAGAGAAAACAACTCACCACCGTTTACACAGGATGGAAATACATAAGACAATGATAGTATTAAATTGTAGTTTCTTTGTTCCCCCAAAGCTTTAAATCTCAGTCTCACAATTTCTCTCTTCTGTGAACTGAAATCCAAAACAATCCCCTCACTCCTTCCCTCCACACTCAATTCTCACACACTCTCTCCTCTCTTTGAATTTAGCTTCCTAGCTCCTGCCTGCAGACTAAGAACCAAAAAGAAGGGGCGGCACGATGGCACTGCTGCCCCACAGCACTAGGGTCCCAGGTTCGATTCCAACCTTGGGTGACTGTCTGTGTGGAGTTTGCACATTCTCCCCGTGTCTGAGTGGGTTTCCTCCTGGTGCTCCGGTTTCCTCCAACAATCCAAAGACTGACAGCGAAGGTCAGGTGAATTGGCCATGCTAAATTACTCATAGTGTTAGGTGCTTTAGTCAGAGAGAAATGGGTCTGGATAGGTTGCTCTTCGAGGGTCAGTGTAGACTGGTTGGGCCGAAGGGTCTGTTTCCACACTGGAGGAAATCTAATCAAATCAGTAAGTCTGACTCAGACCCTTCGGGTGTTGATGAATCCTCCCATCCACCTCCCAGGGTTTCCTTCCGGGTCAGACCCACACTGATATTTTTCCTCCAATCTGGAACCTCTTATTTATTTCCCCCAATCCGATCCTCTGATGAGAACCATCCTGCATACACTGGCCAAATCATATCTGTTTGAACGAAAACGTACCAAATTAGAATTCTAATTACAGGGCCTCTGTCCCTTTCCATAACATTCCTGAATTTTCATCCACAAGAGTTCTGATAACTTTCTGCAAAATGCTTCCCCATTGATACTTGGACCACTCGTCAGGATATCAGGGCAGGGACCATTCCCTTGGGTCCTGTTCCCAGAGGGAGGAAGGGAGGATGCTGCCAATGACAGATTAATCGCACACACCCACAGCCTCCCTGGCACTGTTCCACCCTGCACATACGCCAACAATTACCCAGCACTGCACCCGTGCACTGGCCTCCCCTCCTACAGCACATGATCCAGATCACAGGAGCCTGGGTGATTGACAGCAACTGCTGCCCAATAGAGTGGAGAGGGCGGATCAGAAGGACTGAGGTAATGGGATTGGAAACAATGAATGCATGTGGAGGACACTGGGGGATGGATAGGTCAGTGAGGGACAGGAGCAGTACAGCAGCAGGAGGGGATCCTGGACAAACTGAGCAATGGGAGAGTCTGACAGGAGAAAAACTACAGGAAGGTTCTGTTTGGAAGCTCAGGCAGGCACAGCTGGGAGACAGTATGACCTGGTTACTTGGGCATGTTTTCCAATCAGCCTCTTCAAAGATGCTGTTACTCAACTCTGAACCTGATCCTCCTGGTCCGGAGCTAAGGACACTACCACCATTTCCGGGTGGGTTCGTGGAAAGAAGGGATGATGTTCACAATCTCACTCGCATGGAAACTCCATGAGCTCCTCCCATTTACTGTCAACGGTGGGGATGGAGGGGACAGAGCAGATGTGGGGTGGGGTTTGGGGGTTAGGGATATAGGGACTGCCTTTCCAAAGGAACTCACCTGTGTTGGTGATATTAACAAGACTCAACACACAGTCACTAACACAAAGCAGGTGTACGTGAACTTTATCCAGAATATTAACACCCACAACTGGGTGACACAGACCCAATGTACAGAGTTAAGTCCTGGATATTAATAACAGCTTTGTGTGTGAGAAATCACGTCTCATGAACTTGAGTCAATTTATTTGAAGTAACAACAAAGAGGATGGATAAGGGCAATGCGGTGGAAATGATCTACATGCTCTTCAGTAAGGTGTTCAACAAGGTTCCCCATAGAAGACTGGTTAGCAAGGAAAGAACTCATGGAATACAGGGAGAAGTAGCCGTTTGGATACAAAACTGGCTCAAAGGTAGAAGATAGAGGGTGGTGGTTGAAGGTTGCTTTTTAGATTGGAGACCTGTGACCAGTGGAGTGCCACAAAGGATTGGTGCTGGAATCATAAATTTTCATAGTTTATATAAATGATTTGGATGTGAATATCGGAAGTATTTTAGTAAGATGACACCAAAATTGGAGGTGTAGTGGGTCGAGAAGAGGATTACCTCAGATTACAATAGGATCTTCATCAGATGGTTGAATGTGCTGAGGACTGGCAGATGGAGTTTAATTTAAATAAATGTGAGGTGCTGCATTTTGGTAAAGCAAATATTAGCAGGTTGTATACACTTAATGGTAAGGTCCTCGGGTGTGCTGCTGAACAAAGAAACCTTGGAGTGCAGGTTCATAGCCACTTGAAAGCAGAATCCCAGGTAGATAGGATAGTGAAGAAGCTGTTTAATATGCTTTCCTTTATTGGTCAGAGCACTAAGTATAGGAGTTGGAAGGTCATATTGCGGCTGTACAGGGCAATTCTGGTCTCCTTCCTATCAAAACAATACTGTGAAACTTGAAAGGGTCAGAAAAATATTCCAAGCATGTTGCCAGGGTTGGAGGATTTGAGCTCCAGGGAGAGGATGAATACACCATTTTCCCTGGAGCGTCAGATTCTGATGGGTGACCTTATAGAGGTTTATAAAATCAGTAGGGGCATGGACAGGGTAAATACACAGGGCCTTTTCCCTGCGGTGGTGAGGAGGCACGATGGGAGGTGGGAGACAGTGGAGGGAGACCAAGAGCGGAGGGTGGGGTTACTTTGTCGATCTACAACACAACCCTGTTCCTATTTTCTCCCCATCCCCTTCAATCCCTCTGAAGGGCTCAGAACAAGTTCACAGTACCTGGAAAGTAGAGTTTCAGGTGATCAAGTGCTGAAGGTTGCATTTGGGAGGCTTACCTTTATTGGTCTGTGCACTTAACAATAAATGGACCTGGGTTAAATTCCACTGTCCTGGATTCATGCCCGTGGCCACAGACTCGCCTGTGTCTGACCCTGACGACTGGATCCCCTGTCACTATAGCTCTGCCATTCTCCTTCCTCCCGTTCTGTGCAGCGGAGCTATCTGTGGTGTCATGAACCTGACTGTTGTTGATTTCCCGAGAGTCCACCCCACCCATTCTCCCCCACCCCAACTTATAAAATCCCAAGCGGTGCACAATATCTGTTTGAGAAGGGGAATGATCACTGGCGAGTCCTGCACTTCCTTCCTGAGCCTTTTACTTGATCTGATGGTCCCCCATTCCCTTTCTGCCTGTGTAACCCTCACCTGCAGTGTGAATAACTCACTAAACATACTGTCCATAACATTCTCAGTATTGCTCCACAGTGAGTCCCCTCTCAGCTCCAGCTCTGAAAAGAAGTTTCCCAGTAGCTGCAGATGGACACACTTCCTGCACACATAGCCGTCACGTACACCGGAAGTGTCCCTTATTTCCCACATTGTGCAAAAGGAGCACACCACGGGTCTGAATTCTCCTGTCACAACGTCTCTCTAGTTTCAGTTAGTTACTCCCATTAGGAGAATTTAAATGAGTAGCAACTTTCCTTCTCTTGAAACATTTCCATTATAATCAAAAGCCCCAATCTTTACTTTAGCTGACATTTTATGCTTTAAAAACTGTTTTAAAAAAAACTTAGCAGGTATCGCTTACAACTTGGCTGTTCCCACTGGGACCATGTGAATTGCTGAATGGCCTGAACTAAAACTGAAGCTGTGGTTCACCTTCTCCCTGTCTCTCCTCGCTCTGTTTACACCCAACTCCAAAACATTCTCATTGAGCCGAGCAGCACTCTCAGTGCAGCCCTGTCATTGTCATTGTCTGCTCACACCTACACTGCCCTCAGCCTCCTGTCCTGTTCCAATGCATCTCAATGGGAGCTCAGGGACAGCATCTCATCTCAGCCCTTTGTAACCCCAGAGTCAACATGGACCTCAGCAGTTTCTGAATGAACAGACAGTTGTCTGGACCCGAAATATCCCACCCGAAATGGTGCTGGAATTTGAGTGCATAAGGAATTTTAATGAGAAGTTTGCAGGGAATTGAAAATAAGGAGTTTACAGGTTTAACATCATGAAGTGGATGATTGGGTCTAAATCTGACAGTTCCTATAAAGAGACGAGTTGTAATTTGGATACATCTGTGCTCCCTCTCAGGCCAATACCTCCTTCCACAGCGGCAGGGCCCAGAATTGAGCACAAACCACAAGGGTGATCCAACCACAAATTTGAACATCTTTCTGCTTTTTGCTTGAAAAAAAGATGCTTTCCCACAGACAGAGCAGACACACCTTTCCTCTTCCACAGTTAAATGTCAATGGTATTCAGATCCTGATGACCCTGCTGACGATAGAAAATTGCTTTTGAGATCCCTGTCTCAATTATTCTCAATTAGTATCCTATAAAATGAATTAACAAAACAAAGCTCACAGTCAGTGCAGGCTGAACAAATATTTCTCTTGGTATGTGTTTGATGTGTAAATGCTCAGTTTTCAAATTACACCGCAGCCAACCCCCCAACATCCCCCCCCACCCCAACACCCCCACCCAGGAAGAGGACATGCCCATGCGCCTCGCTGTACCTTGCCCCTAATAAAGATGGCGGCCATTACCCAGGACCGATCACTCCCTGGGGGCCACAGCCATTTTCCCGTTTGCTGTAAACTTGGGACCAAGAGTTTCTAATTCAGGCCTAACTACCCATACAGAGTGTAATTAAACCCTCCCTGTCTAAACTGGATTCAACACACCTTTCTCGTTTCCTCCTCCTGAACACACCAAGGGTCATTCTAGGTCCAGTGACCCTTCCTCAGAACCGACGGCAACAGGGAAAATTAGAATCCCTACAGTGTGGAAACAGGCTATTCGGCCCAACAAGTCCACACCCACTCTCTGAAGAGTTTCTCAACCAAAACCAATCCCTGACCCTATTATTTTACATTTCCCCTGACTAGTGCACCTCACCTATACATCCCTGAACACTATGGGAAATTTAGCTTGGCGAATTCACCGAACCTGCACATCTTTGGACTGCCGGAGATAGGGGTTAAAAAGTAAATAACAGGTGGGGACAGAGCCCAAAGAGAGACAGTAAAATCTGGAAAGACAAAGGAGTGGATAACAATCTGGCCGGGAGGGTGCATAGCTGTTAATGGAGGGGACAGGAACCTGCGTTTGACAGTATCTCAGTAGAGGTGCTGGAAATGGCAGCTGATGATTTACGTTCTGCTGCAAAACAGACCCTGAGCTTTCAGTTGCCTGTTACTAACACATGAGTCTGTTCCCTGGCCAACATCTCTGTCTCATGCTTACTGCAGTGTTCCAGTGAAGCATGATGTAAGCTGGCAGAACACTCCAGGACATACCAAAACGCCCCGTATTTCAAGGACTGCAATTTCCACGCCTGTGTTGGCAACAATACTCTCCTGTGTATCTCCACCACTTCCCGCACACTGACATTGAACCACACCTCTCCAACTGCAACAAGGATAGAATCACCCAGTCCTCACCTTCCACCCAGATACAACGCATCATCCTCTGCCATTTCCACCACCTACAATCAGATCCCACCAGAGATATATTTCCCTCTCCATTCCTTTCAGCATTCCACAGAGACCATTCCCTGTGAATTCCTAGTCAGATCCATGCTCTCCACCAACCCATCCTCCACTCCCAGCACCTTCACTTGTCAATGCAAGAGGTGTAAAACCTGTGCCCACACCTCCCCCTCACCTTCCACATCCAGCAGAGATTTTCCTGCACACTCAAACACCTCATCTATTATGGCCTTTGATTTCCATGTGGTCTCCTCTCCACTGGGGAGTCAGGACACCACCTTGTGGAATGTTTCAGGGAACATTCCTCGACACATGCACCAACCAAACCCACCATCCTGTGGCCGACCACTTCAACTTCTCCACCCACTCCAGCAAGGACATGCAAGTCCTGGGCCACCTCCACCACCATACCCCAGCCACCCGACGCCTGGAGGAAGAAATTGGGCCCCTTTAACCACAGAATCAAGGTTCCTCATCTCCCCTCCCCACCATATCCCAGATCCAACCCTCCAACTCGACACCACCCTCTTGAACTGTCCCACCTGTCCATCTTCCTTTCCAATTATCCACTCCACCCTCTCTCCATTACCCTCCACCTATATCTACCTATTATCTTCCTAGCTACCTTCCCACCAACCCCACACATCCCTCTTATTTATCTCTCAGCCCTCTTACTACTCCCCCTCCCCTCCAATCCCAGCATTCCTGATGAAAAGAATATGCCCAAAATTTCGATTCTCTTGCTCCTGAGATGCTGCCTGACTTGCTGTGCTTTTCCAGCACCACACGTTAACGCAAGCTGGAAGAACAACACCTCATCTTCTACTTGGGGACTCTGCACCCCTCTAGCCCCAGTATCAAATTCAATAATTTTACGTCATGAACTCTCCAATGTCCTAGCACCCTAGCCTCTTTGCCCACACACCAGGCCTTGTTATCACATAGCATGCCATTGCACATGTCCTATGGTAAGCCACTAACAGTCCCCATAAACAGCTATTCAGCCTCCCCCAGCCAGATCGTTATCCACTCCTTTGTCCAACTGCTCCCATCTTTTTGGACTCTATCACACCCTATCATTTATTCCAAAACCCCTACCTTCTACATATAAACCGACATGTCTTTTCAGTAACAGCAGTTCTGAGGAAGGATCAGACGATCCAAAATGTTAACTCTGATTTCTCTTCACAGATGCTGCCAGACCTGCTGAGCTTTACCAGTACCTTCTGGTTGTTGTGCGAGATTTACAGGATCCGCAGTTCTTTTGGTTCTAATTTACTAGGAATTTCTAATTCAGGTCTAGCAGCCGAAAACCGTGTGTTTATAATCTCTCCCAGTCCACAATGACTCCATTTCTTCCCCAGACATTGCAGCCTCTCCCACTCCCTTCACACTCACTAGGCCCCCATCACCGTGACACTGAGCCTGCACAGTTCATGGCCATGTGTTGTTCTGCTGGACACACCCCAATTCACTCCCATTGGCTGCAGGATCACGCCAATTCTCCTATTGGTCTGAAGCTGCTGTCAATCACCCGGGCCCCATTGTGACATGAGTGGGCTCCTCCCAAGAGCATCGGATGCTGAGGGTTGACCTCATAGAGCTTTATAGAATCATGAGGAGTATGGGTGGGCAAAATAGACAAGGTCTTTTCCCTGGGGTGGGGAAGTCTAGAACGAGAGGGTGTAGGTTTAAGGTGAGAGGGGAAAGATTTAAAAGGGACCAAAGAGGCAACTTTTTTTACACTGAGATTGGTGCGTGTATGGAATCTTGTGTTCTGGGAAGTGGTAGAGGCTGGTACAATTACACCATTTGGCATCTGGATGGGTATGTGAATAGGAAGGGTGTAGAGGGATATGTGCTAAGTGTTGGCAAATGGGACTACATTAGGTTGGGCTATCTGTTCAGCATGGACCAGTTCGACCAATGGGTCTAATTCCATGCTGTATGCCTCTATGAATCTGCCCTGGGATGAGCTTCATCATTCACAGTGAATGGGGCAGTAACACAGCACAGGGGTTTGGGGCTATTCAGCCCATTGGGGCTGTACTCACCCCCTCTGTAGATGGTACCAGTCTGTCCCAACTCACCTCCCATTTGTCTGTAGCCCTCCAAAACCTTCCTTAAAAATTTAAATTCCAAATTTGTTTTGACAATAACTACTGAAGCTGCATCCAGCTGTCGGTCAAACTGTTCCAGATGCTCAGAACTTAGTAAAATAATCTTCACATTTTTAACCTGCATTATTTGCCAGTTACCTGAAGGTAGTTACTAAAAATTGTGACGTTAATAATTTCTCTCTCTGTCTCCCTGTAAATTAAATATCCTGGAAACAAATCTGCTCCTGGTCGAAATCACTGCCTAATCTTCTCAGCTCCAAGGAGAATTATCTGATCTTCTGCTGTCTCTTCATAAAAGAGAAACCCATCTTAATTTTAGTAGTGCCATAAAGATGTACAGCAGAGAAACAGTCCCTTCAATCCAACTTGTCCATGCCGACCAGCTATCCTAAATTAATCTCATCCCATATGCCAGCTCTTGGCCTATATCCTTCTAAACATTTGCTAATCACATGCAACATCTCAAAGGCATAATTGGGTAATTGTACTAGCCTCCACACTTCCTCTGGCAGCTCCTTCCATACACATACCATGTTCAGCTGGAAACATTGCCCCTTAGATCCCTTTTAAATCTTTTCCCTCACACCTGAAGCCTGTGCCCCCAAGCTTTGGACTCACATATCCTAGGAATAAGACCCTGGGATTTCACCCTCACAATTGTATCCGATGCTCCAGGGAAAACAGTGCCAGCCTATTCACCCTGTACCTATATAGCTCAAACCCTCAACCCTGGTAACATCTTTGCAGATCTTTACCAAATCCTTTCAAGTTTCATAATATCATTCCGATAGCAGGGAGACCAGGACTGAAAGCAGAATTCCAGAAGTGGCTGAATCAATGTGCTGTGCAGCCGCAAAATTGACGTCCCAACTCCACTACTCAATGTACTGACCAGTAAAGGCAAGTACACCAAACACCTTCTTCACTACCCTGCCTATGAACCCACTTTCAAGGAACTATGAATCTGCACTCCAAGATCTCTTTGATTAGCAACATTCCCTAGGACCTTCCAATAGTGTATAATTCCTGCCCTCATTTGCTTTTCCAAAATGGAGCACCTCACATTTATCTGAAATAAACTCGATCTGACAATCCTCAGCCCATTTGATTGAAGTCCCATTGTACTCTGAGGTAACCTTCTTCGCTCAAATTTTGATGTCTACTGTAAACCTACTAACTATACCTCATATATTCACATCGAAATCATTGATATAAATGATGAAAAGCAGTGGACCCAGCACCGATCCTTACACCATATTGCTCATCACAGGCCTCCAGTCCGAAAAGCACTACCCTCCATCTCTAACCTTCCAGCCAATTTGTATCCAAATAGCTGGTTCTCTCTGTATCCCATGGTGTCTAACTTGCTAATCAATCTGTTATGTGGAACCTTTTTGAATGTCTTTCTGAAGTCCAAGTTAGTGAGTTATGTACAAAGCCATGCTGACTATCCCTAATCACTTATTGCCTTTCCAATTACATATAAACCTGTCCTTCAGAATACCTTCCAACACCTTGTCTGCTACTAAATTGAGCTCACCAGTGTATTGTTCTCTGGCCTTTCCTCATCACCTTTCTCAAATAATGGTGCTTGTTTTGCAGCACCTCACCTGTGGCTATCGGTGATAGAAATATCTCAGCGAAGGGCCCGACAGTCACTTCCCTAACTTCCCACAAAGATTTGGGATACACCTGATCAGGTCCCACAGATTTACTCAGCTTTATGTATAAGACATCCCATACAACCTCCTCTGTAATATGGATAGTTGTCAAATTATCACTATTTATTTCTCCAAAGTCTCTAGCTTCCATATCCTCTTTCAGTAAAAGCTGACATGAAATCCTCAGATAGTATCTCTCCCACCTTCTGTGGATCCACAGACTGAATTGTTGATTTTTGAGGGTACGTATTCTCTGCCAGGTTATTCTTTTGTCCTTAGTGTTTTGTAGAATCTCTTTGAATTGTCCTTAAACTTCTTTCCTCCCAAAGCTATCTCATGTATCCATTTTGCCCTCCTGTTTTCCCTCAAGTGTACTCCGACTGCCCCTATACTCCGAGGGATTCACTCAAACCCAGCTGTCTGTACCTGCCATATCCCTCCTTCATCTTTTTGACCAGACTCTCAATTTCTCCAGACATGCAGCATTCTCTACACTGACCAGATTTGCCTTAACAGGAACATACTGTCTATGTTCTCTTGTTGTCACATTTTCACAGGCCTATGGAGGCAATGGCAGATGAGGACATGGAAACAGTCAGTCTCAGTAAAGAGGTAGTGTTGGGAAAGATAACAGCTCAAAAGTACATGGGTCTCCTGGCCGTGATGGAATGCATCCCAGGGGACTAAAAGAGATTGTGAAGGGGCTATTGTCCTTCCTTGCTAGAGGGATGGTTATGCTGCAGCTGTACAGAGTGATGGTGAGGCCACACCTCGAGTACTATGTACAGGTTTGATCTCCTTACTTCAGCAAAGAAGAAACGACACTGGAGGTGGTGCAGAGGAGGGTCACGAGTTTGAGTCAGGAGTTGAGAGGGTTGGTGTACGTGGACAGACTGAAAAGACTGGGACTATACTTGTTGGAATTTAGAAGAATGGGAGGTTGTATTGGAAAAAATAAAATTAAGAAGGGAATAGATAAGATAGAAGCAGGGAGGTTCTTTCTATTGGGCGGGGGTCAACCTAGACAGCATAGCGTCAACATAACGGGGTATCTGATTTAGGACCGAATTGAGGAGGAACTTCTTCAGCTAAAGATTATGATTCTGTGGAATTCCCTGTTGAGTGCAGCAGTTGACGTTATCAACTTGAATGTCTTTAAGGCAAAATGTAGATTTGCAAACAAGAAAGGAATTAAGGGTTATGGTGAGAGAGCAGGAATGTGGAGCTGAGGCCATGAAAAAATCGGCCCTGATCTTCTTGAATGGCAGAGCAGGCTTGAGGGACCAGATGGCCTACTCCTGCTCCTATTCCTTCTGTACTTATGTTCCCAATTTCCAGCCGTCCCTTTACCTGGAGGTTGCAAAGAAATATTGAAAGTTCTTGCCTTCTACCGTCAAAATTCACCTTTGTTCAAGTTTGAACACCAACTTTTAGATCTGGTCTATTATTTTCTGCAACCATTTTAAAACAAGTAGAATTATCATCAGAGAATCCCAAGTGTGGAAGCAGGCCATTCGGCCCATCACTTTCACACTGACCCTCAGAGCCTCCTATCTTACCCCTGTAACATTGCATTTCACATGACCAATCCACCCAACCTGCACATCCCTGAACACTCTGGGGAATTTCCCATGGCCAATCCACCCAACCTGCACATCCCTGAACAATATGGGCAATTCAGCCTGGATTATCCACCCAATCTGCACATCTTTGGACTGTGGGAGGAAACCAGAGCACCCGGACGAAACCCACCTGGACGAAACCCACACAGACAACCTCAATAAGGTGATCATCCTATTCTTATTTCCCAGTTCCACCCAAGTAATTTCAACGGGCGAACCCCCATGAATATTGTCCCTAAGCACAACAATAATGTTATCCTTAATCAAAAACACCATTCCACCTTCTCTCTTATCCCCCTTTCTATCTTTCCTCTTACATCTATTCCCTGGAATATTACCCTATCTGTCCTTTCCAACCTTAGCCACGTTTCTGTAATACGCACTATATCTCAGCCCATGTTCAAAACCATGTCTTAAGCTCATCTGTTTTCCCTGTAAAACCTCTTGCATTGAAATAAATGCAGTGCAGTGCTATCAAAAAGACAGTCTGATGGGCAGAGGGGGTGGGATGGCCCTGCTGGTGAGGGATGACGTTCAGCCACTTGCGAAGGGGGAGACACAGAATCAGGAGATGTAGAGTCAGTTTGGAGGGTGGCTAATGTTGACCCACTTTTCAAGAAAGGTGGGAGAGAGAAAACAAGGAATTATAGACCGGTTAGCCTGATGTCAGTGGTGAGAAAGATGCTGAAGTCAATTATAAAAGATGAAATTATGCCTCATTTGGATAGCAGTAATGGGATTCCTCACATTCAGCATGGATGTACAACGAGGAATATACTGACTTGGATTGAAAATTGGCTGCCTGACAGGAAGCAAAGAGCAGTGATAAATGCTTCCTTTCGAAATGGCAGGCAGTGACTAGTGGTGTACCACAAGGTTCGGTGCTGGGACCGCAGCTGTTTACAATATACATTAATAATATAGATGAACGTATTAAAAGTAATATTAGCTAATTTGCTGATGACACAAAGGCAGGGTGAAATGTGAGGAGGATGTAATGAGAATACAGGTTAACTTGGACAGGCTAGGTGAGTGGACGGATGCATAGCAGATGCAGTTTAATGTGGATAAATGTGTGGTTATCCACTTTGCGGCAAAAACAGGAAGGTAGATTACTATCTAAAAGGAGTCAAGTTTGGTAAAGGGGAAGTACAACGAGATCTCGATATTGTTGTACATCAGTCAATGAAAGCAAGCATGCAGGTACAGCAGGTAGTGAAGAAAGCTCACTGCATGCTGGCCCTCATGACAAGAGGGATTGAGTATAGGAGCAAAGAGGTCCTTCAGCAGCTGTACGGGGCCCTGGTAAGACCGCACCTGGAGTATTGTGTGCAGTTTTGGGCTCCACATTTGAGGAAGAGCATTGTGGCTATGGAGGGAGTGTAGGGTAGGTTCAAGAGGTCAATTTCCGGAATAGTGGAATGACCATATGTTGAAAGATTGGAGCGACTGAGACTGTATACACTGGAGTTTAGAAGAATGAGAGGGGATCTGATTGAGACCTATAAGATTATTAAAAGGTTGAACACTCTGGAGGCAGGAAGCATGTTTCCACATGGGTGAGTCCAGAACCAGAGGACACAGTTTTACAATAAGGGAGAGGCCATTTAGAATAGAGGTCAGGAGAAACTTCTTCACCCAGAGAGTAGTGGACACATGGAATGCACTGCCCCAGAAGGCAGTGGAGGCAAAGTTTCCGGATACTTTAAATAAAGAGATGGATAGAGCTTTTAAAGATAATGGAATCAAGTGTTACGGAGATAAGACAGGAACAGGATACTGATAGTGGACGATCAGCCATGATCTTAATGAATGGTGGTGCTGACTCAAAGGGCAGAATGGCAACTATTGTCTAGTGTACCTCGTCAGTCCTACCTCATTGTGTGCCTTGCCCTTGCCTGTTTGACTTCTTAACTGTACCAGCCTCAGACTTACCTCCTTTCTCACTATCTCTTTAGGTTTACCCCCACACCCTCACTGGTTTAATGCCTGCCGAGTAGCACTAGCAAATCTCCATGCTTGGATTTTTTTTTTAGATTAGACTTACAGTGTGGAAACAGGCCCTTCGGCCCAACAAGTCCACACCGACCCGCCGAAGCGAAACCCACCCATACCCCTACATTTACCCCTTACCTAACACTACGGGCAATTTAGCATGGCCAATTCACCTGACCCGCACATCTTTGGACTGTGGGAGGAAACCGGAGCACCCGGAGGAAACCCACGCTGACACGGGGAGAACGTGCAAACTCCACACAGTCAGTCGCCTGAGTCGGATATTCGACACTTTCCAATTCAGGTATAATCCATCGTTCTTATGCACGTCAATTCTATCCCAGCAGAGTTTCCAATCATCCAAAAATGGGAATCCTTCTCCCCTGTATCAGATCCTTGACCACACATTCATCTGCTCTACCCTGCTATTCCTACTCTCACTAGCATATGGCACCAGGAGGAATCCAGATATTACTACCCAAAAGGAGCTGCTTATTATCCTTCAGGCTAATTTGCTATATTCTCTCATCAGGACTTCATCCTTTTCTCTGATGTCATTGGTACAGATGTACAGCAACCTCCCACTGATCATTCTCCCCTCAGAATATTCTGCACCCTCGGAGCCATCCTTCACCCAGGCAGTAGGGAGGCACCACCCCATTCTGACTAGTGCTGCAGACTAGAGAGCCCCCTATCACCATCGATCTCGTGGAACCTGATATACCTCACATTACACTAGATCCATTACACTAGGAATATGACAGCACTACTAAGTTAAGAATCACACAACACCAGGGTATAGTGGGTTTAATTGGAAGCACAACATCGGGTTTAATTTGAAGCACACTAGCTATCGGAGCGCCGCTCCTTCATCGGGTGATTGTGGTGGGCACAATTCTAAGGCACGGAATTTATAGCAAAAATTTATAGTGTGATGTAATTGAAATTATCCATTAAAAATATCTTGATTGTCTGTTGAGTCTTTCATCTGTTCGAATACCATGATAGTTTCACTTCGTTCATGTGTAAATCACAAAACCTTTTTTTAAAAGTTGCATTCCTGACAGTGGCCCACCAAATCACTCATTGTATTAATCACTGCACAGCCTCAACAAAGGAATGAAACTGGATGGACCACATTACATCTACAAATGCACTGGAAAACACAACAACACAATCAGCCCTCTTGACCCTGCAACTTCTGCCTCACTGTGGGACAACAACAGCAGCAGAACTGTACTCCAATCCAATCTGAAATCTCATTGTCTGGTATATCCCCCATTCAACCACTAGCATGAAGCCAGGGGATCAGTCATGGTTCAATGGAGAGTTCCGCAGGGCATGCCAGGAGCAATACCAAGCATACCTAAAAATGTGGTGCCAACCTGGAGAAGCTACCCAACCTGCATGCCAAACAGTGCAAGAAACACCAAAGAGAACTATGTGATCCAACAACCAATGGATCAGATCTGAGCTCTGCAGTTGTACCACACCTAGTCAGGAATGGTGATGGACAACTAAACAATCACTTCAGGAAGCATCACAGATATCCCCACCCTTACTGATGGAGGAGTCTCACACATCCATGCAACAGACAAGACAACAGCATTTGCAGCAATCTTCAGCCAGCAGTGCCAAGTGGATGAGCCTTCAACATTGGTCTCTGACATCACAGATTTGAATCGAATTGGTTGAAAACTTATTTCAAATCAGACCAAGAAATGGAGAAGTAGTGTAAATGCTGTCGGCCATGCCAACATCGTGGTAATAATACTGATGGCTGTGCTCCAGAACTTGCTGCCCACCAAGACAAGTACTGCTCCAGCACTGGCACCTACTGACATTGTGGAACATTGCCCAGGGATGTTCAACACAAAAACGCAGGACAGAGTCAACTCAGCCAATTTCCTTCCATCAGTCGACACACGCTCAGCAGTGAAGTGATGGAATGTGTCATCAACAGTGCTGTCACCCAGCTGCTCAGCAATAACCTTCTGTGATACCCATTTGGGTTCTACCAGAGGCACTCAGTTCCTGATCTTGTTACAGACTTGATTCGCAAACTGACAAACAGCTGAATTCCAGAGGTGAGGTGAGGGTCATAGCCCAGTCCCACTCCAAGACCACTATTTTGACTTCAGTGATATAATCTGACCTCACCACAGTCTCAGCCCATTTGCTGAAACTCTCATTCATTCATTTTGTTAACTTTAGATTTCATTATCTAAACCCACGCCTGACCAGCATCCCACAATCACCCTCCCTATAATATCCAGAATATTGAAAACTCTACCGCCCAAGTGTTCACTTGTACCAGAAATTGCTGATCCATCAAAAGGCTCCCATTTATAAGCAACAGCAATTTACTTTCACACCCTTGACTTAATTCCTGGCTGTAATCATTCCTATCTCCCTGCACCAGACACCCTTTCACATCTCAATAACTCATTTTAGTTTAGACTCCCAATGATGATTTTATTTTTGAGTTCAACTGGGTGACTGTTTCTATAGATTCCAAGGCAACACGTTCTGGAATTCCCACCCTCTAAGATCTGCTTTCTTTCTTTAAGGCATTCCTGAAAAATTGCTTATTTCACAAAGGTTTTGGTCACCGGATATAATATTCTCCATCTGTGGCCTTATGTCAAAAGTTCTCAATATTTTTGTGAAATTAAAACGTGTTGATTTGTACAGATATCTTCTACACTTCACTATCGCTGAGAGAATAATCTAATGTCTACTAGCCAACCACGTTGTGGGAGCACCTTTACCATACCAACTGCAGCCGTACAAGGAAGTCAAACATCACCTTCTCAACAGGCAACAGAGCTTTGGCCTTGATCACTGGTATCTGTGGAAGGAGAAATACACATGTTTCAGGGAGTGAAAATGGTGCAGAATGTGACTGTCAGAAATGGAAAGAAAATCGACTCACTTATTGGAAAAAAGAACTCTTGACTGTCAAAGATATTGTGGAAAAAATAACCTGATAATGGAGCATATGGTCAGGAGCCAGGCAGCAGTGCACAATTAATTTACAAAAAGGCCTGTGAACATAATAGTAAAATACTACACAGAGCAAAAATACACACGAGAGACTGAGGAAGCTAAATAACAAACAAGTGGACATCAAGGAACCCAGAGAAGAATCAGAGCAGTGTTCACTTTTATGATCCCAGTCAGAGATGTCTAGCACAGAAATAGACTCTTCAGCCCAACCAGTCTATGCCAACTAGATATTCTAACCTAATCTATTCCCAGTTGCCAGCATTTGGTCAACATCCCTCTGAACCCTTCCTATTCAAATGCTTTTAAATGTTACAATTTTAGTTGCCCTTTAGGCTCCTTTTGAATCCCCTCCCCTCCACCACACTCTAAACCTATATCCTCTAGTTCTGTACTCCACCAACCCTTGTCTATTTACGCTATCCATGTCGCTCACGATTTTATAAACCTCTATAACATCAGACCTCAGCCTATGACACTCCAGAGAAAATGACCTCAGCCTATTATGCCTCTCCCTGCAACTCAAATCCTCCAACCCTGGTAACATCCTTGAAAATCAATTCCCAAAACCTTTCAAGTTTCAGTGCCTCCTTCTGATAGGAGGGAAACCAGAACTGCACACAATATTCCAAAAGTGACCTAATCAATGTCCTGTCCAGCTCCTTTACTCAACACTCTGACCAATAAAGGGAAGCATACCAAATGCCTTCTGCACTGTCCTATCGACCTGCAACTCTACTTTCAAGGAACTGTGAACGTGCATTCCAAGGTCTCTTTGTTCAGCAAAACTCCCCAAGACCTTACAATTCAGTGTGTGAGTCCTGCTCGGATTTGCTTTTCTAAAATGCTGCACTTCACATTTATCTAAATTAAACCCTATCTGCCACTCCCCAGCCCATTGGCCCATCTGGTCAATATGCCATTGTATTCTGAGATAATTTTTATCACTGACCACAATACCAACAATTTTGGTGTCACCTGCAAACTTACAAACTATACCGCCTCTATTCATATCCAAATCATTTAAATGAATGACGAAACAAATCCAGAGAAAAAAAAATCCATATCTCTGTGTTTGAATGTGCCTTGTGTAAATCCTGCCCCATGACTCTCTATCAGGGAGAGCTGCACATACTCCCCTATGAACTTTGCCCCCTACAAAGATGGCGGCCGCACGTGCCCAGTGAATCGTTGCCCCGAATAAAGATGGCGGCGCTCACTCGAGTCAATCGCTCGATGAGGCATTTTCCCGTTTACTGCAAAAACGAGACTAAGTTTCACATTTGTATTTTTCGATGTGCACCAAATGTTTCCAAAACCTCTCAGACCATACCGACACCAATTCTCTCCCGCTTGCTGCTGTTTATTCCTTTCCTTACCGACAGCTGTACACCCGCACATTTGCGCTATCCGCGAGGATGATCACGTGGTATAGCCAAGTCCCGCCCCTCGCTCACTCATTGGTTGGAGGGCCAATTGCCCAGCCAGGCCCTCCAGCTCCGCCCCTGACATCAATCATTCGGGGAACCATTGTTGGCTGGAGCATGCGCACTGCTTCGTGGTTTTTTTTGTTGCTGTTTATAAGTTACAAAAGTGAGGGACAAAGTTAAAAACACACAACCACCTGATGAAGCAGCAGCAGCTCTAGTGCTTCCAAATAAACCTGTTGGACTATAACCTGGTGTTCTGTGAATTATAATTTTGTCCATCCTAATCCTACTCCAGCATCTCCAAGTCACGAGTGAGGGAGGAATGTATAACATAAGAACTAGGAACAGGAGAAGGCCATCCTGCCCTTTGGGCTTGCTCTGCCATTCAATAAGATCCTGGCTGATCATTTCGTGGACGCAGAACCATTTACCCATGTTCTCACTGTATTCCTTAAATAATTATTTCTTTTTTGAAAAAATCTACCTTACCTTTGAAAACATTTACTGAACTAGCATCAATTACTTCCCTGGGCAATGAATTCCATTGAGGTTAAGAAGTTCCTTCTCAATTCAGTCAAAAATTTGCTGCCTCTAATCTTGAGGTGATGCCCTCTTGTCCTAGATTCACCTGCCAGTGGAAACATCCTCTCTACTTTTATTTTACCCATTTCATTTATTATTTTAAATGTTTCCATTCTTCTGAATTCCAATGAATATAATCACAATCTACTCAGTCTCTGTAAAGCCAAAACCCTCAACTCTGGAATCAACCTATTTAACCTCCACTACACCCCCTCTCGTGCCTGCACATCTTTTCTCAACTAAGGAGATAAAAACTACATGGAGTAGTCCAGGTGTGGCCTCACCATCACCCAATACAGCTGGAACATAACCTCTGCTTTTAAGCACAATCCTTTCAGCAATGAAGGACAAAATTGCATTTCTGAATTGATTGTTGTATCTGGTGACCAACCTTCATGCAGAAGGATACTCAGGTGCCTCTGCATAGCAAATAATGCAAATTTTTAAAATTGAAGTAATAATCTCTTTTTAAATGTTATTCCAACCAAACAATATGACATTACATTTATGAACATTATATTCCACATGACTGACCGTTGCCCACTTAATGTATCTATGTTCCTCTGAAAAGTTTCACAGTCCTCGTTGTTGTGATTCTGTTCGCCGAGCTGGGAATTTGTGTTGCAGACGTTTTGTCCCCTGTCCAGGTGACATCCTCAGTGCTTGGGAACCTCCTGTGAAGCACTTCTGTGATCTTTCCTCCGGCATTTGTAGTGGTTTGAATCTGCCCCTTCCAGTTGTCAGTTCCAGCTGTCCGTTGCAGTGGTCGGTAATTCACTGCAAAGGTATACAGGAAAGCCACTCACATAGACCAAGTCCTGAACTACGAAAGCAACCACCCCAACAAACACAAAAGAAGTTGCATCAAGACACTAATCAAAAGAGCCACAATACACTGCAGTACACCAGAACTGCAAAAAGAGGAAGAACACCTCTACAATGTGTTCGCCAAAAACGGACACCCGCGCAATTTCATCAACAGATGCCTAAGGGAAAGGCAACGAAACGAGTACTTGCCACAACCCAAAGGACTAGCCACACTATCATACATCAAGAGCATTTCCGAACTGACAGCCAGACTACTGCGGGCACGAGGACTCATAACAGCACACAACCCAACAGCCACTCTCAGACAACAACTCACCAGAACGAAGGACCCGATACCCAACATAAGCAAAACCAATATAGTGTACAAAATCCCATGCACGGACTGCACAAAACACTACATAGGACAAGCAGGAAGACAGCTAATGATCCGCATCCGTGAACACCAACTCGTCCCGAAACGACACGATCAGCTATCCTTAGTAGCCACACACGCAGATGACAAGCAACATGTATTCGACTGGGACAATACTACTATTATAGGACAAGCCAAACAGAGAACAACCAGGGAATTCCTAGAGGCATGGCACTCATCCACAGATCCAATCAATAAGCACATCAATTTGAACCCAATATCCCAACCACTGCAATGGACCGCTGGAACTGACAACCAGAGGTGGCAGATTCAAACCACTACAAATGCTGGAGGAAACATCACAGAAGTGCTTCACAGGAGGCTCCCAAGCACTGAGGATGTCACCTAGACAGGGGTCGACATGTCTGCAACACAAATTCCCAGCTTGGCGAACAGAACGGGCACCCGAGCTACAAATCTTCTCACAAACCTTTCACAGTCCTCCACACACATTGTCCTGCTACTTATCTTAGTGTCATTTGCAAACTTTGACACCCTACATGTGGTCCCCAACTCAAAATCATCTGTATCAATTCTAAATAATCACAGTCCTAAAACTGATCCCTGAGGCACACCAGTAGTCACTGATTGCCAGCCAGAATACTACACATTTATCCCCACACTTTGCTTCCTGTTAGTCAACCAACCAATCTCCTATCCATGCTAATACTCTACCCCTAATTCCATGCACCCTTATATTATGCAACAGCCTCTTGCACAGCACCTTGTTGAAGGCCTTTTGGAAACCCAGGTACATCGCATCCACAGGGTTCCCGTTGTCCACCTTGCTCGAAATGTCTTCAGAGAATTCCAAAAGATTTGTCAAGCATGACCTGCACTTCATGAACACTGTGTCTGTCCAATGGGACAATTTCTATCAAGTCCCTGCTATTTCTTCCTTGATAAAAGACCCAAGCATCTTTCCCAGTACAGAGAAAAAGCTAACTGGGATATAATTCCCTATTTTTTGTCCACCTCACTTCAGCTGCTTTCCAATCTGCTGAGTCCAGTGAAGTTTGGAAAATTACTGTCAGTGCATTTGCTGTTTCTCCTGGCATCTCTTTTAGTACCCTGGGACACATTCTTTCATGGCCAGGAGAATTTTCTATTATTAGCTCAATTACCTCTACAATCCAACACTAGGTGTTCTATAAAAATGATAGTTTCCAAATCCTCACCTACCTTTGTCTCTTTGTTAATTACTGGCAAGATATTAGTATCCTCCACTGTCTTTTCCCATAACTAAATGCTCCTTCTCATTTTCCAAAGGACCAACGTTTACTTTAGCCACTCTTTTCTCATGATGTATGTTTATATAAACTTTTGCTCTCTGTCCTGATAGTCTGTGCTAGTTTATTTTTCTCATGTTCTATCATACGTTTCTTTGTAGCTCTTCTGTGGCTTTCTGTTGATCTATAAAGTTTTCCCAGTTCTAGTTTCATGCTGGTTTTGGCCACTTTGTATGCCTTTCAATTTGATCACTTTCCTTAGATACCCATTACAGAGAACACATTTTCTTACAGTCCTTCCCTTTCACTGGAATATACCTTTGCTGAGGACTTTGTAAAATGTCTTTGAAAATCTTTTACTACTCATCAACTGTCCCACCATATAATCTTTGTTTGCAGTCTATGTTATCCAGGTTCTTCCTCATTCTATTGTCGTTTCCCATGTCCAAGCACAGGATCCAGGTATTAGGTTTTATCTTCACACTCTCCATATGTATTAAATTCAACCATACAGTGATCACTTCTTCCGAGAGGATCCCTAACTCTGAGGTCACTAATTATTCCTGTCTAATTGCACAGTGGCCAGATCTTGGATAGCTTGCTCCCTTGTCAGTTCCATTTCATACTGGTAAAAAAAACTATCATGGATACACGTAATGAACTCCTCAAGGCTACCCTGACTGAGCTGGTTTGACCAATCTACATGTAGATTAAAATCACCCATGGTAATAGCCGTACCATTTTTACAGGCAATAGTTATTTCTTTGTTTATTGCCTATCCCAATGTGATGTTTTTATTTGGTGGCATATACACTGCACCTATCAGTGAATTCCTTGTTAGAATTTTGAATGCATCATTCCTGTTTCTCGTAATGTACAGCAATAACAACAACTACTTGCATCGTATTGAATCTTTCACAATGGCAGATCTCCTAAGGTGCTTCATGGATGATCAAAACATTGATTAAGTAGAATGATTTTTTGAAAATCTTAAAGGAGAATAGAAAATGTTAGGGAGACTATTTGACAGATTTCTGCCCTTCACAGCTCCAACTGTAGCGTGATGCAAGTGGGATGGGTTGGAAAGGGAACATGCAAAGGGTAAATGGAGGAGTGCAAGCAGTGTATACGGTCTTAAGGATGGAGGTGGTTCCAGACTGAGTCTGTCGGTCATAAACAGTATGGCTGCCTCATGGAGTTTGAAGCTGAAGATGTGTTGCTGGTTAAAGCGCAGCAGGTCAGGCAGCATCCAAGGAACAGGAAATTCGACGTTTTGGGCAAAAGCCCTTCATCAGGAATTTCCCTGATGAAGGGCTTTTGCCCGAAACGTCGAATTTCCTGTTCCTTGGATGCTGCCTGACCTGTTGCGATTTAACCAGCAACACATTTTCAGCTCTGATCTCCAGCATCTGCAGACCTCACTTTTTACTCATGGAGTTTGAAGCATTATGGGGGGCTTTATCTTCCCAAACATTGACTGGGAATGCTATAAATCTAGTATGTTGGATGGATTAGTTTTTGTCCAGTGTGTACTGGAGGGTTTAGTTTAGCGATGGAAAGGGACAGGTACATGCCACAGGGCAAGAGTTATCAATGGGGCAAGGACAATTATATTGCAATTAGGCAAAAATTATGATGCATAGAATAGGGTAGCAAAATGCAGGGATGCAGACAATGGAAATGTGGAATTGGTTTAAGGAACAGGCATTGCATGTTCTTGATAGGTACGTCCTGTCCAGCAAGGAGGAAGTGATAAGATAAGGGAACCGTGGTTTACTACAGAAACTGCATCGCTTGATACGAAGAAGAAGGAGGCTTATGTGTTGATGAGGAAAACTGGTTCAGATGGGGAGGTGGAGTGTTCCAGATCAGCTAGGAAGGATTTAAAGAGAGAGTTAAGAAGAACAATGACAGGCTTTAGCAAATAGAATAAAAGAGAACCCTAAAGTTTTCTATAGGTATGTGAGGAATAAGAGGATAGGGGAGGAATAGGTCCAATCAAAGGGAAGTTGAATGTGTACCTGTGGAGCTCAGAGAGGTGCAAATGAATATTTCTCGTCGGTTTTCACTCAGGAAAAGGAGAGTATTGTAGAGCCGAAGAATGTGGTACGAGATATTAGACTAGAAATGATCAAAACTAGTTAGAAATAGGTGCTATCAATTCTAGAAGGAGTGAAAGTAGACAAGTCCCCTGGGCCGGATGGGATTTATCCAAGGATTCTCTGGGAATCTAGGGAGGAGATAGCAGAGCCTTTGGCTTTGGTATTTGAGTCGTCATTGTCTAAAGGTTTAGTACCAGAGGACTGGAGAATTCCAAATGTTGTGCCTTTATTCAAGAAGGGCAGGAGAGATGACCCAGGTAATTATACACCAGTGCGCCTGACTTCTGTTATAGGAAAGGTTTTGAAAGGATTATACGAGATAAGATTTATAATCGTCTAGCAAACAACAATTTGACTTCAGATAATCAACATGGTTACGTCAAGGGCAGGTCGTGTCTCACAAACCTCATTGAGTTTTTTGAGAAGGTGACCAAGCATGTAGATGAGGGTAGGGCAGTTGACATGGTATACATGGACTTCAGTAAAGCTTTTGATAAGGTTCCACATGGTCGGTTGTTGGAGAAAATGCAGATACACGAAAATGAGGGTGATTCAGCAGTTTGGATTAGAAACTGGTTTTCTAAAGGAAGACAGCGAGTGATGGTTGATGGAAAATATTCAACTGGAGTCCAGTTACTAGTGGTGTGCCATAAAGATCTGTTTTGGGACCACAGCTGTTTGTCACTTTTAGGAATGACTTAGACGCAGGCATAGGTGGAAGACACTAATGTCGCAGGAGTGGATAGTGTGGAAGAGTGTTACAGGTTGCAGGGGGACTTGGATAAACTGCAGAATTGGGACTGAAAGGTGACAAATGGAGTTCAATGCAGCTAAATGTGAGGTGATGCACTTTGAGAAGAATAACAAAAAGGCAGAGTATTGGGTCAATGGAAAGATTCTTGGTAGTGTGGATGTGCAGAGGGATGTTGGAACCCATGTACATAGATCCCTGAAAGTTGCCACCCAGGTGGATAGTACTGTTAAGATGGCATACGTTGTGTTAGGTTTCATTTATAGTGTAATTGAATTCCAGAGCCCCAATATAATGCTGCAAATATACAAAATGCTAATGCAGCCGAACTTGGAATGTTGTGTGCAGTTCTGGTGCCCATATTTCGGGAAGGACATGGAAGAATTGGAAAAGGTGCAGAGGAGATTAACCAGGATGTTGCCCAGTCTGGAGAGGAGGTCTTATGAGGAAAGGCTGAGAGAGTTGAACCTGTTCTACTTGGCAAGAAGAAGGCCAAGAATGAATTTGATAGAGACATATAAGATGATCAGAGGCTTAGATAGGGTAGAT
The DNA here is from genome assembly GCF_020745735.1 of Hemiscyllium ocellatum. Lineage (NCBI taxonomy): Eukaryota > Metazoa > Chordata > Chondrichthyes > Orectolobiformes > Hemiscylliidae > Hemiscyllium > Hemiscyllium ocellatum. The sequence continues at coordinate 3,454,736 of NC_083454.1, forward strand.
ATTGGAAGGGTTTTTTTCTAGGATGATGATGTCAGTGAGCATGGGGGGCATAACTGCAAATGAGGAGTGATAGATTAAAAACAGATGTCAGAGGCAGGTCCTTTACTCAAAGAGTGTTAAGGGCATGTAATGTACTACCTGCTAATGTCGACAACTCAGCCACATCAGGAAGATTTAAACAATCCTTAGATAAGCACATGGGTGATTTTGGGATAGCGTACAGGGACGAGCTGAGAACAGTTCACAGGTTGGCACAACATCAAGGACTGAAGGGCCTGCTCTGCGCTGTATTGTTCTATGACTATTGTGCTACAAGAGATTTCTGCTGTCTTAAACAGAGCAATAGATCCTATAATGTGGGCTTACGAAACATCACTGATCTCTACCAAACATGTACGAGGTAATGTCAGGGCAATAATGAGATGCTGCAAAAGGAGGGGAACAGGTAACTGCATACAAAACCTTGCTCCTTCTTATCTATTTTCACCTCCAAAACTGAGGGTCTTCTAGAAAAGCAGCTCCATTTCCCACGACAACACTTTGCCCCACACTCGTGGTATCTGGCTGTGCAGGAGGAGCGGAACAGTCTGTACTGGGACCCACTGGGGCCTGAAACCCTAAAGACTAAACTCATCTCAGCTTTGAGAGCCCCACGACATTGTATGCATTTTCTATTGTTGTTAATCTGTTCCTGACTTCCCTTGTTTTTCCAAATGAACCTGTTCAAAGTTGTTATTACACTCACCTGCACAAACTGTAAATTGAACTCAGGTCTCTCCGTCCAAGAATTCGGGATATTTTCACCACAACACAAGGCATCAGTTCTCACTTCCCTTGTCCTTCAGCCTGCTGAGTTACGCCTGAATCAACTCTGCAAATAGGAGGAAGTGGCAGAACTGGAGGACCGAGCAGAGGCAGGTCCGCCAATCAGAGTGTGTGAGGGGCGGGCCAATGCATTCTCGGGGAATGATTGGTCAGAAAGCAAACTGTTTTGCACGATTGTGATCATTCTCACTCCATAGTGGGGCATTAAACCTCTCTCATAAATCAATGTGAGATTTTAAGAAGTAGTTGAAATGTAAATCTGATAACGTACATATTTCCAATCGATTTACACAACTAGAGTAAGAAACTTATTTTCAAACTCCCAGAACAATTGATAATTTACAAACCTGGCCAGTATGGTTAAGTTAGACCGAACAATCTGCTTGCATGCTAGACATCTGTATGTCTCTATCTCGACCAAAAAAATTGTTAATGACAAATATTTCACCCATGATTCTATGCAGATATGAATATTCTCTATTATCTCACCGATAACCTCAGACGCACGCGCAGTTTGGTTTCTATGTAGCGCATGCACAGCGTCACATTGATCAGGACAGGCAGAGAGACATGGAGCTGCTTTCTCCGGCAGCGGCTGCGATCGGCTTCAGACAGCGGCGCTCAGAGCCGGGGTGAGGGAGCCTCGCTGGGAGAAAGGAGCGGAGAGAATTCACAAGTCCCCGATAATAGTTAAAAAAACCCGAAAAAGCCCCTCCAGGCCCGGGGAAGGAGGTGGCGGTCTCTGATCAGGGAAGGGGCCCAGGGTCACGGCCGCCATTTGTTTGAGGGAAGAGGGAGCGCGGGTCTGTGGGACGTCATTTTGAGAAGGTCAAGGTGCAGGAGGGCGGGGCTATCGGGATCTGTAGACCAATCAGAGGAAAGGGAAGCCCCATTGTTACTGATGAATTCCATGAACACAGCGTCACTGGGCGGTCCCGCAGGAATATCCTCTCTCAGTCCTGCTGTGATGTTTCACCCAATCACAACCAGCAGCTCTCCTCCTCTCTCAGCTCCCCTTCTGTCCTTCCTGCAGCATCTGTCCCCTGGGGCATTGAGCTGCCTGTCCTGTCCCTCCCTCAGCTGTTGTTCTGTAATACCTGTGATATCCCAGTCCCATCTTAGATTACTTCACTAAAGACATCAATGCACCCGATGGATTTCTCTTAACATCAGCAATTGTTTAATACTCACTTACAAGTTTTTAATTATATCTTTTTTGAAATATTTAATTCACATTCAATCATTTGCAATGGTGGGATTTGAACCTGTGTCCAGAGAACATTTGTTGAGTTTCTGGATAAATTGCCTCACATAATGTCACTAGGCTCTCACTTCACCTGTTCACAGGTTGCACATCCCAGTGCAACATGAATCGGAACCCTATCTTTTTGCACAATTGTTTGATCCTGAACGCTGGTGATATCACTCAGTATCCCTCCATGTGGGGACTCTCATCGTGTCTGTCTAATTGCTGCCTCTATCAACGTCTCTTACTCTTGCAGCTACTCCAGTTCCTGAGCCAACAGAGTTTTCCACTCCAGAGAGATGAGGCAGTACAGGCCCGGAATGGAGACTGGGATTTTCCAGATCTCTGTGGGCTCAGTGCCATTATACATGTGTAACCCTCATAAGTATCAGTCTAAATTCCCATTCTGCCTATTTCTGTGTCTTCTACAGATACTCAGGGAGTTCGTGAGTCAAGAGACTTGCCAACTGCTGGTTGGGAAGATGATTGGTCAGCCAGAGAGACAAAGGTTAGGGAGGTCGGGAACCTTCAATAAATCCTGCCGCCAGGTAAGATCACTCACAGTGCACAGAGCAGAGAGCAGTGAGAGAGCTCCAAACATCAGCTAACAGGACATGACATAGACATAGTGCTGGAGGGGGAGCACAGTACAGACTCCCCTCAGGCTCAATCACAACCCCCACTTTAAGTTTTATTGTACTGAGACAGCATCTGGAGTTCCCAGTTTTCAATCCAGGCATGTGCTGTCTTGGTGAGCACCAGGACAACAGAGGGGAATGCAGGCCTTCAAAGAGATGGTGGTAATGCTGCCTTGGATCTTTCTGTTCCCTAATCCCTCCCCAACACTGTATCTATGTCTCGTCTTGTGGATCAGTGTCTTCAATCATTCTAACACCTGTAACAGTTCCTATCTCTGTCATGTCCTCTCCTCTCACCAATTTCTTGACATATTTGAAACGTCCAGTCCAGATCCCATCCACATCGCTAGAACTTGCGTCAGTTTCTACAACATGCCTTGTCTCGATAGTCTCCTCCTCCAACAACCGAAGACATTGGGTCTGTTTCTGTGCTGCATGATTCTTTGTTCGACGTTTCCTAAACGGAATGAGTTGGCCCATTTCCCTTCAAATCTTCTCCTTTCCATGTACCTGCCCAAGTGTCTTTTCCATGTTATAATTGTACTTATTTTTACCATTTCCTTTGGCAGTCCATTCCGTCTATGCACCATCCTCTGTGGAAAATGTTGCCCCTCATTTCCATCTTTAAATTTTTGCTCTCTCACATCACGTTTATGCCTCTAGCTTTGGACTCACCTACGCTTGGCAATTCACGTTAGTTAGGCCCTACATTGTTTCATAAACCTTTATAAGGTCAACCTGTGGCCTTATTGATGACAGTGTTACTAATATCTCCAACACATGTACTCAATGCGTCGGCCAATGAAGGCAAGTGTGCCAAATGCTGCTTTCCCACCCTGTCCACCTGTGATGTCACTTCCAAGAAACAATGTAACTGCAGCCCTTGGTCTCTGTCTGTTCGACAACACTGTCTAGGGCCCGAACATTAACTGTGTTAGTTCTCCCTGGTTTGTCTGTGCTAAATCCAAAACCTAAATTAAACTCCATCTTTCATTCCTTGGCCCACTGGCCCAGTTGATTAACATCCCTTTCGATATCTATATTCCCTGCCCACTCTTCCACTAATCTTGGTATCCAGAGACTTCTATATTTTCACTCAAATTGTGTATGTAAATGGTGCACAACAGTGATTCCAGCACCAATCCTTACAGCACACTACTGGTCAGAGACCTCCAGTCTGAACAACAACTCTCTGTCTCCCACTGTCATCCCATTGTGTATCCAGTTGGCTAGCGCTCCCTGACCCCTTGCGACCTACACTTACTAACCAAGATATTATGCTGCACCCTGACCAAAAGTTTGCTGAAGCCAGAAACAACATCTGTTGCTCTGCCATGATCTATCTTTTTGGTCACATCTTGAACATACTCAAGTCAAGTTTGTGAGACATGTTTTCCCACGCACAAAGCCATGCTGGCTGTTCGTAATCAGTCCATGTCTTTCCAAATGCATGTAATTCCTACCTCTCAGAATGACCTCCAACAACTGACCCACCCTGATGTCTGGTCATCAGTCTGTAGTTTCCTGGCTTCCTCTTGCAGCCTTTCTTAATTAATGACACAACATTATAATCATCGTCAGAGAGTCATACCGCATTGTTGGGTTAATGCTAACCATACTCTAAAACTGATCTTGTCCTTCCTGCCTGTTCCTTGATCATATCCCTTCAAACTTTTCCTATTCCTGTCCTAATTCTAATGTCTTTTAAACATTGTAATTTTCCGCACATTCAGCCCTTCCTTGGGAAGTTCATTCCACACGCATCCCACCCTCTGTGTAACAATGTGACCCTCGCATCTTTTTTAAAAATGTCTCTCCTCTAAACTTAAGAATGTAGTGCCTTGTCTTGAAACTCCCCTGTCCATGGGAAAAGACAATTCCCATTAACTCTATCTATCCACCTCATTATTTTATAAACTTCTATGAGGTAATCTGTCAACATTCAGGTTTCAATGAAAAAATACCAACCTATCCAGCCGTTCTTTATAACTGTAACCCTCTATAACCAGCCAAATCGCAGTAAATCTCATCTGAACCCTCTCCAGCTTAATAGAATCCTTCCTGTAACTGGGCGACCAGAGTTGGACACAGCATTCCAGAAGTGGACTCACGAATGGTCTGTATAATCTCAATGCGACTTCCCAACTCCTAAATCCAAAGTGCAGAGCATTGATAGCAAGTGTGGCAAGCACCTTTTTAACCATCCTATCTCTCTATGTTGCAAACTTCAAAGAAATATGTACCTGTACCTCGATGTCCCTCTGTTCTACGACACTCCCGAAGGTCCTACCATTAATTGTATAAGCTCTGCCCGTGTTTGTTGTACCAAATACATTCCCTCACATTTATTCAGATTGAACTCCATCTACAATTTTTCAGCCATTCAAACATTTCATCAGGATGCCTTTTGTAATCTCAGAAAACCTTCTTCACTGTCCACAATTCCACCTTCCAGTCTACCTACCTAACACACATGGTACAAATATCTCTGCTAGGGGCCCTACAATGTCTTCACCAGCTTCCCACAATGTCCGGAGCTACATTTGATCAGAGCCTGGGGATTTATTTACCTTTGTGTTTTAAAACTTCCAGCACCTCCTTTTCAATAATGTGGACTCATTTCAAGACATTGGCTCATAGAGATGTACAGCATGGAAACAGATCCTTCGGACCAACTCCTGCATGACGTATTTGGTCACATTTGGCAGAACTTTGCCAATATCCCTCTAAACCCTTCCTACTCATACACCCACCCACGTGCCTTTTAAATGTATTTCTATCACCCTTCACTATTTCCTCTGGCAGCGTATTCCATACACTCTGCAGGAACCAGTTGTCCTTTAGCTCCCTTTGAAACGTTCCCCTTGCACTTTAAAGCTATTCCCTGTTGGTTTAGAATCCTCCAGCCCTTGGGAAAAGACCTTGTCGATTGACCCTATCACTGACCATCATGATTTTAAACACCTTTATCAGGTAACTCTGCAGCCTCCCATGTTCAAGTGAAAACAGCCCCAGCTTATTCAGGCTTTTCCCTGAAGTGCAAACCCTCCAGCCCTGGCAACATCCTTGTTCATTTCTTCTGAACCCTTTCATGTTCCATAACATCCTTCCTGTGGCATTGAGACCAGAATTGCACACAGTGTTCCAATAATAGTCAGGACAAACACTGTTTAGTTCGCTGAACGCTCCAGTCTTTATCCACAGTAAGTTCCAAAGTGAAATATTTGTTTTGCATCTTGTAATTCCACACATCGTTGGCTTCATTGATCATTAAGAATACTGGTTTTGTCCCTTGCTCTTCTTTTGCACTTAATACACTTGTAGAATCTCTTTCAATTCTCCTTAACTTTCTCTGCCAAAGCTCTCTCATGTCCCTTTTTTGCATTCCTGATTTCCGTCCTAAGTGTATTTCTACATCCCTGATGCTCCTGAGGGGATTCTCTTGAGTCAGCCAGTTATATCTGACATGTGCCCCCTTTTTCCTTCTCCAGAGCCTCGAAATTCAGCCAATGTTTCCTAATTCTGTCAGCATCGAGCTGCACACTAACAGGAACATGCTGGTGCTGAACGCTCCTTTTATCTCGGTTTTAAGATATTCCGACTTGCCAGACTTCCCTTTACCTGCAAATAGCCTCCCCATATCTATTTTAGAAATTCCTGTCTAATACTATCTTGCTCCATTGTATAACTTGAGCTTGTGGACAAGCCCTGTCCTTTTCCATCGCAATTTTCCATCGCAATGACTGGGAGTTTCTGGAACAGGCTTAACAAATTCCTCCCATCCAAATGCTCAACACTGCGGCAGTCCCAGTCCAGGTCTGGAAAGGTTAAAATCTCCGACTGCTACAAACCGAATATTCGAACAGGTATCTGAGATCTCCTGACACATTTGCTCCTTCATCTCCCATTGCCTATCGCTGTAGTACGACTGTAGCAAACTGATGACCAATTTCTATTTCTCAGTTTCACCAATATCGCTTAACCGGGCGATTCTACATGAATACTCCCTCTAGGTACTGCTGGGATGTTTCCCCCCAATCAAAACCACCAGCTCTCCTCCTGTTTTGCCTCCTGTTCTATCCTTCCTCTAGCATCTGTCCCCGGAACATTGAGCTGCTGGTCCTGTCGCTCCCTCAGTGGTGTCTCTGTAATATCTACAACATCCCAGTCCCATGTTCCCATCCATGCTCTGGGTTCATCTGCCTTATCTTTCTGGCTCTTCGCATTGAAATAAATGCAGTTTAATTCATCAATTTTCCCTCACTGTCTGCTATGTTCTTGCCTGCCTTGTCTATTTATATTGCTCTCTTGAACACCAACCTCAAATTTCTTTCTGGCCTTACGATTGTTTGGGGTCCCACACACCTGGCAGATGAGGATCTGTTTTGGGACCATTACTTTTTGTTATCTTTATAAATGATCTAGAGGAAGGACTTGAAAGCTGGGTAAGCAAGTTTGCGGATGACACAAAAGTCGGTGGAGTTGTGGATAGTGAGGAAGGAAGTGATAGGTTACAGCGGGATATAGATAAGTTGCAGAGCTGGGCGGAAATGTGGCAAATGGAATTCAATGTAGCTAAGTGCGAAGTGGTTCACTTTGGTAGGAATAACAAGATGATGGATTACTGGGCTAATGGTAGGCTACTTGGTAGTGTGGATGAGCAGAGGGATCTTGGTGTCCATGTACACAGATCTCTGAAAGTTGCCACCCAGGTAAATAGTGCTGTGAGGAAGGCATATGGCTTTATTGGCAGAGGAATTGAGTTCCTGAGTCCTGAGGTCATGTTGCAGTTGTATAAGACTCTGGTGATGCCTCATCTGGAGTATTGTGTGCAGTTTTGGTCCTACTATAGGAAGGATGTGGAAGCTTTAGAACGAGTGCAGAGGAGGTTTACCAGGATGTTGCCTGGAATGGTAGGAAAATCTTATGAGGAAAGGCTGAGGCACTTGGGGCTGTTCTCATTGGAGAAGAGAAGGTTTAGGGGAGATCTGATAGAAGTGTATAAGATGATTAGGGATTTAGATAGGGTAGATACTAAGAACCTTTTACCGCTAATGGAGTCAGGTGTTACTAGGGGACATAGCTTTAAATTAAGGGGTGGTAGGTATAGGACAGATGTTAGGGGAAGATTCTTCACACAGCGGGTTGTGAGTTCATGGAATGCCCTGCCCGTATCAGTGGTGAACTCTCCTTCTTTATGGTCATTTAAGCGGGCATTGGATAGGCATTTGGAAGTTATTGGGCTAGTATAGGTTAGGTAGGATTCGGTCGGCGCAACATCGAGGGCCGAAGGGCCTGTACTGCGCTGTATCCTTCTATGTTCTATGTTCTATGTTCTATGAGTTTAAATCCTCTCGAGCAGCTCCAGCAACTCTCTCCACCAGGATATGGGTCCCCCGCCTGCTCGCAGGTCAGGTGTCTTCCCCACCCTGTCTGCTTGTGCTGACATATTCAGACATCCAGAGATTTGTCCACCAAGGTTCTGCCCTGCCCTCCCCACCACACTCTCCACCTCCCTTCCCCTTCTCTCGCCCTCCCTCCCTTCCCCTGCTCTTGCTCTTCCTCCCTTCCCCTCTCTCGCCCTCCCCTCCCGTCCCCTCCTCTCGCCCTCCCCTCCCTGCTCTCCACTCTCTTGCCCTCACGGCCTCCCCTCCCCTCCACTCTCGCGAACTCCCCTCCCCTCTCTCGCTCTCGCGCCCAACCCTCACCTCCCCGCTCTCGCCCTCCCCTCTCTCACCCTCCACTCCCCACAATCGCCCTCCCGGCCCTCCCCTCACCTCAGATCTCTCGCCCTCCCCTTCCCCCTCTCGCCCTCCCGGCCTTCCCCTGCACTCCCTTCTCACGCCCTCCCCTCCCCTCTCTCGCCCTCCCTCCCCTCCCATCTCATGCCCTCCCCCTCCCCTCTCTCGCCCACCACTCCCCTTCCCTACCATCTCTCACCCACCCCTTCCCTCACCCTCTCGCCCTCCCCTTTTCCTCCCCCTCTCGCCCTGCACTTCCATCGCCTCTCTCGCCCTCCGCTGCCCTGCCCTCGCTCGCACTCCGCTCCGCCCCCCTCTCTCACTCTCCCCTCCCCTCTCTCGCCCACCCCTCCCCTCCCCTCTCTCGCCCTCCCCTCCCCTCCCTTCTCTCCCCCTCCCCATCAATCCCCTCTCTCGCCCTCCCATTCCCTCCCCTCTCTCGCCCTCCACTTCCCTCCCCTCTCTCGCCATCCCCTCCTCTCCCATCTCTCGCCCTCCCCTCCCCTCCCCTCTCTCGCCTTCTCCTTCCCTCCCCTCCCCTCCGCTCCCTCGCCCTCCCTCCCCTCTCTCGCCCTCCCCTTTCCTCCCCTCTCTCGCCCTCCCATTCCCTCCCCTCTCTCGCCCTCACCTTCCTTCCCCTCTCTCGCCCGCCCCATCCCTCCCCTCTCTCGCCCTCCCCTCCCCTCTCGCACACTCTCCTCTCCTCGTCTTCCCTTCCCTCCCCTCCCTCCCCTCTCTCGCCCTCCCCTCCCCTCTCCCAACCTCCACTTCCTTGTCTGGCCCTCCCAGACTTCTCCTCCCCTCCCCTCTCTCACCCTCCCGGCCCTCACCACCCCCCTCACCTCACTCGCCCTCCCGGCCCTCCCCTCTCTCACCCTCCCCTTACCTCCCCTCTCTCACCTTCCTGTCCCTCTCCTCTCTCGACCTCCCCTCTATCACACTCCCCTTCCCTCTCTCGCGCTCCCGGCAATCCTCCCCCCTCCGATCTCTCGCTCTCCCCTTCCCGCTCTCGCCCTCCCGGCCTTCCCCTCATCTCCTCTCTCTCACCCTCCCCTCCCCTCTCTCGCCCTCCTGGTCCTCACCACCCCTCCCATCTCTCGCCCTCTCTCGCTCACCTGGCCCTCCACTCCCCTCTCTCGCCCTACCCTCCCCTGCCATCTGTCGCCCTCCCCTCCCCCACCCTCCTCTCCCCTCTCTCACTCTCCTCTCCCCTCCCCTCTCTCACCCTCCCCTGCCCTCTCTCGCCCTCCACTTCCCTCACCTATCTCGCCATCCCCTCTCCTCTCTCTCCCTCCACTCCACTCTCTCTCTCGCCCTCTGTTTGCCTCCACTCTGCCGCCCTCCCCTTCACTCCGCTCTCTCACACTCCCCTTCCCTCAACTCTCTCGCCCTCGCCTCCCCTCCCCTTCCCTACCCTCTCTCACCCTTCCCTTCCCTCCCCTCTCTTGCCCTACGCTTCCCTCCCCTCTCTCGCCCTCTGCTTCACTCGCCTCCCTCGCCCTCCCCATCAATCCCCTCTCACGTCCTCCCCTTCCCTCCCCTTTCTCACCCTCCGCTTCCCACATCTCTCTCGCCCTCCCCTCCCCTCTCTCACCCTCTCCTCAACTCACCTTCCCTTCCCTCCTCTCCCTCCCCTTTCTCGCCCTCCCCTCCCCACTCTCGCCCTCCCCTTCCCTCACTCGCCCTCCCGGCTCTCCTCTCCCCTCCGATCTGTCGCCCTCCCCTTCCCTCTCTCGCCATCACGGCCTTCTCAACCCCTCCCCTCTCTCGCCCTCCCGGCCCTCCTCTCCCCTCCGATCTCTCGCCCTCCCCTTCCCTCTCTCGCACTCCCCTGCCCTCTCTCGCCCTCCCCTCCCCTCTCTCTCCCTCCTGGTCCTCACCACCCCTCCCATCTCTCGCCCTCTCTCGCTCAGCCAGCCCTCACTCCCCTCTCTCAACCTACCCTACCCTCCCTTCCCCTCTCTCGCCCTCCCCTTCCCTCCACTCTCTCGCCCTCCCCTTCCAAGACCTCTCTTGCCCTTCGCTTCCCTCCCCTCTCTCGCCCTCACCTCCACTCCCCTCTCTCGCCCTCCCCCTCTCTCGCCCACTCTCTCCCCTCCCTTCTCTCGCCCTCACCTCCACTCCACTCTCTCGCCCTCCCCCTCTCTCTCGCCCTCTGCTTCCCTCCACTCTGCCGCCCTCCCCTTCACTCCGCTCTCTCACACTCCCCTTCCCTCAACTCTCTCGCCCTCGCCTCCCCTCCCCTTCCCTACCCTCTCTCACCCTCCCCTTCCCTCCCCAATCTCGCCCTCCCCTTCCCTTCCCTCTGTCGCACACTGCTTCCCTCCCCTCTTCACCCTCCCATCCCCTCCCCTCTCTTGCCCTACACTTCCCTCCCCTCTCTCGCCCTCTGCTTCACTCGCCTCTCTCACCCTCCGTTTCCCACACCCCTCTCGCCCCCCCTCCCCCTCTCACCCTCTCCTCAACTCACCTTCCCTTCCCTCCTCTCCCTCCCCTCTCTCGCCCTCCCCTCCCTACTCTCGCCCTCCCCTTCCCTCTCTCGCTCTCCCGGCCCTCCTCTCCCCTCCGATCTCTCGCCCTCCCCTTCCCTCTCTCACTCTCCCCGCCTTCCCCTCACCTCCACTCTCTCGCACTCCCCTGCCGTCTCTCGCCCTCCCCTCCCCTCTCTCTCCCTCCTGGTCCTCACCACCCCTCCCATCTCTCACCCTCTCTCGCTCAGCCGGCCCTCCCCTCCCCTCTCTCGACCTACCCTCCCCTCACTTCCCCTCTCTCGCCCTCCCCTTCCCTCCACTCTATCGGCCTCCCCTTCCCAGACCTCTCTCGCCCTTCGCTTCCCTCCCCTCTCTCGCCCTCACCTCCACTCCCCTCTCTCGCCCTCCCCCTCTCTCGCCCTCTGCTTCCCTCCACTCTGCCACCCTCCCCTTCACTCCGCTGTCTCACACTCCCCTTCCCTCAACTCTCTCGCCCTCGCCTCCCCTCCCCTTCCCTACCCTCTCTCACCCTCCCCTTCCCTCCCCTCTCTCGCCCTCCCCTTCCATACCCTCTCTCGCACACTGCTTCCCTCGCCTCTTCGCCCTCCCCTCCCCTCCCCTCTCTTGCCCTACGCTTCCCTCCCCTCTCTCGCCCTCTGCTTCACTCGCCTCCCTCGCCCTCCCCATCAATCCCCTCTCGCGCCCTCCCCTTCCCTCCCCTCTCTCACCCTCCGCTTCCCACACCTCTCTCGCCCTCCCCTCCCCTCCCCCTCTCACA